>NC_056729.1:148231306-148531306 GCF_019279795.1 Protopterus annectens | reverse complement strand
GACAACATCCCAGGCTGCATTCTACACAAACTACAAAATGAACTGGCACCCCACCTAAGTACCATGTTCAATCATAGCCACACCTCAGGCTTTGTGCCTGCTGAATGGTGCACAGCGACGGTTATCCCACTCCACAAGGGGGGAGCCATCACAGACCCCGGGAACTACCACCCCATTAGCCTGAGGAGCCTGGTCTGCAAGGCCATGGAATGTATCATCATGGAACTTATAAACAAAGACATTGGTAATCTCCAAACTCTGGACCCCACCCAGTTCGGGTTTGTAAAAGGCAGATCATGTCTCCTAAACCTGATAGACTTCTTTGAAGCAGTCACCAAAACCATAGACAAGGGTAAGGTGGTTCACACAGCCTATCTAGATCTTGCCAAGGCTTTCAACACCATCCCCCACTCTGGAATTATAGATAAACTCACTAAACTAGGTATAAATCCCTATGTTACAAGATGAGTTGCCAACTGGCTCACTGACAGAACCCACTCCAAATCCGACTTCAGACCAGTGACAAGTGGAGTACCACAAGGTTCAGTCCTGGGTCATCTCCTGTTTGGTATCTACATCTATGAAGTACAGGCTAACACAGAAGGTCTTTGGCTAACCAAGTTTGCAGATGACTGCAAACTAGGAGGCATAATCAAAACTCCTAATGATGTGGACATCCTACAAAAGGGCCTCACTGAGACAGATGCCTGGTGTCAAAGCCATGGCCTCAAGCTCAATGCCAAAAGTGCATTGTCATTCCCTTTGGTAAAAACTCTGTACCCATGAACTATAACATAGGCGGTAGTATACTTAACATCGAAAGTGTGATAAGAGACCTTGGGACACAGGTGGACAGTAGTCTCGCCTTTGATAATCACATCGCCACAGTAGTCAGGAAAATGTGGCACACCTCATCACAAAAGGTTTCTCATCCAGAAAAAAAGAGGTCATTGTTCCCCTCTACTCATCACTCATTAGACCCGTTATAGAGTACAACGTGCCTTTTTGGTATGTACCTCACAAGACATCTACAACGACTGGAAAGGCTGCAGAAATACTTCACAAAGAGGATTACCAGCCTCAAACAGATGCCCTACGGAGACCGTCTCAAAAAACTCCAGCTTTACTCCATCACTTATCGCCTACTCAGAGGTGATCTCTGCCTAACATACAAATCTATGTCAAACCCAGAACTGTTAGACATGCTCCACTTTAAGAAATCTCAATCCTTCTGAGCTACACGCTCTAGGGACCTAAACTTTGTCACCGCAATAAACAGAACATGCCAGAGGGATAGATTCCTGTCCCAGAGACTTCCCATACTCTGGAATAAACTACCTATCTATATCAAACAAAGCTCCTCATTAGCACTCTGCAAGAAAAATCTTGATGATTGGATGGGAAATAGGAAATTCACCCCGGGGATCACCTCTGTGGCTCTGCTCGACAGTGGCACAGGAAAATAATTTTCTTGGGTGGCAAAAGCCAGGGTTCCTTTTTGGCTGTGCTTGTATAGGCCCCAGGGCCAATAGCCTAGTACCTACCTATGAACCTACCTACCTATAATAAAACTGAAATTATTAGAAAAGAGTATTTACTGACCTGGCTGGAGGCAGTAAAACAAACAATTGGCCACATTTGATAATATCCCCAATATTTTAATTTAATAGCACATGATTTTAGTGATACAGTAGTTTGTGAGCATTCAATTGCATGTAGCTTGGCATACAAACAAGAACATAGGAAGGCTAACACAGTGGTTAACCAGCCAATTAGTACATCTTCAACATGGACTAATGATTTGGCTACTTCTTGGCTAGAATTAGATAGCAGTAACATACTGAATCTAGTGCATAGCTATCAAAATGTATTGGACTCCCTCTAGAAGAGAAACTGGATAGGATCATGAAGAAAGAACTGATGCATGTGCAATACTTGAATACCACCTTGTAAGATTTGAGGGATGTAACCAAGGAAGTTCCACATGCTTAAGGGCAGTGGGAGTCCATGTATTGGGACAATGGGTTATTTTTCAGTGGACTCATTAATGGGTGCTAAAGGGAGAAATGGTCAAGCAGTGGCTGATATATATTTAAGCAGTTTTGAGTCCATAACTCATGATATTCCTTTTTCAGGTCATGTAGACATAAAATGCACATAAAGGAGGCTTATGTCTAATTTGTTTGACCTGGTATTAAAAGATTTGTGAAAAGCTACTCTAGCAATTTTGAGCAATGCAAAACTATTAAAAAGGCAAGAGACAATGCCAAGGCTTCTTTGCTGCCTTTACCTCTTAATGAGGAAGACTTTCAGTTGGTAACTGTGGGCACCATGTTGGTCTCTCAGTACCCAAACATTGCAAGTAAGGGGCATGCCTTGGTAGTAGTAGTGTGTACTCTGAGGTAGTATCATTATCCTTCATGAGGCAGATACGTTGACAAATGCTTTCTTATAAGGTTTCAGCATACATGTCTTTCTTTGGAAATACTGACAGTTAGTAGTGCTAATTTCCAAACTTCTGACCTGTTTGTGGAAGGCTTTTTGAGTTAAAGCTGTGAAAGGTTATCACCTAACTAAACAAAGTGTTTTCCCTGTGACATTCCACACTACTTCCTACTTTTAGATTTCATATTGCATTGAATTATAGTTTCACTTGGTTTCCTGGTCAGGGTGTAAACTTGCAGAGGACAGCAGTGATTATTCAGTGGCAGGGAATAATTTGCTCTATGGAGCTACACTCAGTGCTGTATTTGACAGGTGCAGGAACTTTCAATTTCAAATTCTCAATTAGGAAGCTTAGTTAACTCCACCTACTAGTTAAAGCTGTATATATTGCCAAATTAAGCAGTGGCATACAGTATCACTTCTAAAAACAATCTCATAATCATTTTTGTACAATTATTCACTGCCTACCTGGTTTTGTTTCATGAACCAAACTTTGTTTATCTGGCTTTACTATATTATCCCAAATGTATACATTAAATAAGATACAAAACGTTATCCTTTCTTACTCGTCCACCAAACTGACCTTATAGCTAGGCTACATTAGAATATTGATTGTGTACTGTTAATTTAGTGCACAAACCTCAATTAATCTTTTTTTTGAACTAATACTTCAAATTCAAGAGCCAAAACATTAAGGCATTGTGTTAATCTTCTCTAACACACCAAACATTCTTGGTCACAATGGAAGGCCTGCCAGTTAGTCTATCCTCTCTTGCCAGCCTTGTAACATTTGGAATACTCACCCAATGTATGATTTGGCTGATTTTCAGACAGCAATTTTTCACTTAACTCATCATTGTCTACTTGTGAGAAATGCAAGTAGCTAGCCACATTCAAGGCACAGTCTTACAAACAAACCCATCCTGTAAGCATCACACACCTACATTATGCTCTGCACATAACTACCCTAAATGATTAAATGCTGAGACACTAAAAAAATCATTGTCCAAGCCAGAATGAACTAGCAGGTATAATTTATTTATTTATTTATTTTGATATTTGTTGACCGGGTTTGTCCGACTTAGCGTGAGCCCATTTTCAGTGGGGGTCTGGGGAGAAAAGCTCCATACAGAATATTTATCAAAGTCGAAATCACAGTTAGTACAGAAGCTTCAAATACAAGACAAACCATAATACAGAGGTAGCTACCAATAAAATCTCAGGTATTGTACATAAATAAATCAATCATCAGGCAGTGTAGTATATGATACAATAATTTCTTAGTGGTTACTGCAGTTACATATACCTCTCATGATACAGTACAATATAGAACAATTTAAGAAGTTTTGAGGTAAAGACTTATAAACCAAGGGAGAAAAGAAAGGACATGAGTATAGTAAATTGTGTTATGGTAAAGTAGTACGGGAGGTAGAAAGTGGATGGGGAAGTGGATTAAAATACTCAGTAAGAGAGATAGGTTAGACTTTGGCAGGAGCAGGTTCTTGAGTTCAGTAAATTGTCTTTTAAGGCTTTTTTGAAGTTGTAAGTTTTGGATATAGTTCTGATTCTCAGAAGTTTGTTCCAAGCTGATGCAAAAGTGTAGCTATATAGATGTTGGCCAGTTATTCATTTTGGGCATTTAGATTTCCAAGAGAGACTGTTCAGAGCTCTGGAGAGAGTGACTGAGCGTATATATGGAGATGAGGGATGAGATAGTGGGGGTAGGAACTAGGTTTGTAGAGGATGGAGTGTGTGAGGAGCAGTTGAGCTAGAAAGATCTGTTGGGGGAATTCTAGCCAGCATAAGCTAAGGGCTGCAACAGCACATCCTAGACCAATTAACACACATCAATCTTCTAGAAATGTACAAGTGATTTGTGACTCCATAGTTAGGCAACATACTCTACACTCACAAGACTGGACAAAAGCAGGATGACAGTAAGTTGTCTTGCAGGGAAAAGATTGCTGACACTACAAGAACCATTAAACTCCTCAGATCAGAAAATATCAGCACCGCATAGTGGTGCAATGTTGGGGTAAATGACCCAGTACACAGATCCCTGAAGGATATGCATATAGACATGAGAGAGCTCTCCATGCAAGTTGCAAATGCAGAAAAGACACTAATATTGATGGTGCAGTGGTGCAGCGGTAGCATTGTTGCCTCACAGCAAGAGGTTCTCTGGTTCAGTTCTCAGCTGAGGTGCCTTCTTTGTGGAGTCTACATGTCCTCCCTGTGTTTGTGTGGGGGTGCTCTGGTTTCCTCCCATGTTACAAAGACATGCATCTGGAGTGTTTCTACCCAGTCCTCTGCTGAAAATTGGCTTTGTTTCAAGTCAGACTTTCCCGGTTAACAAATGTTAAATAAATAAAAAATAAATAAAATATTGAGTGGAACCATTCCATCATCAAAAATGATTCTGAAAAACATGATTGGCTTTAAAAACTGGATAAATACCCGATGTCATACTAGGCAGGAGTCAGCATGGAATGAGATGCTTAACAACCACACTTGTTTTGCCAAGGATAGTTTGCACCTCTCATTGCAAGGCTTCTGCAAACTCATGAAAGCACCCATTGTCCCTTCTTAGGCAATACCCAGCTGGCAGACCTGCAAACTTAACTTCCAAAACAAATCAACCAGTGGATAATTCAAGATGGCCCTACTTAAAGCTAGAAGTCTAAACAAATTGCAGGACCTTGGGGCCCTCCTGTATTTGGAGCACAACCATGAATGTTGTATTATAGAAACCAGATTTAAGTGTCCAGAGAGCAATCTCTCAATACCTAGGTTTAGTGTTTGCTGCTCATTTAGATCTGTTGTAAACTATAGTGGCAAATTCATATTTGTTAGGAAATATATAACAAAATCCTGTAGCACTCCACCAATGACCAACACCAGCTCAAATAAAACCACTATATTTTAATGAAAAATAATAGTAATATTGAAAATTAAATGGGAATGATCAGACAAGCGCTTTCACTCCTTACAAATTGGAGGAACTTCATCAGAACTGATTACATACATGCATACAATCAAATATTCCAAGCACTGGCATTAAAAGCCCTTCTAGCTTGACTTGTAGCTTGACAGTATACCAAAACACTTGTTCCCATAATGTGTCCAGGCTGTTCTGAAAAAAATATCTAAACTAGTACTTACATTAATGTAATCTGGTAGTGTGTTCCATGCATCAGCTCTGTTGCAGAACCAATTAGTACACTTCTCATTCCTATAGAATCTTCTGCATAGGTTATCTGATGATTCTCTAGTACTTTTTGATAACCACAAACATTCCCAGAGGTAGTTTTCTCTAAGTGCCCTGTATACCTGAATAAGATCTCCTCTTAGATATGTGTAAAAGACACTGTACAAGTTCAGATATTTTAGTCTTTCATGATAACTTAAATGTTCACATCCATGGATACCCTTGGTATATTTCCTCTGTACTCTTTCCAGTTTACTCATGCTTGTTTTCTTATAGGGTTTCCATATTGTTATTCCATACTCAAGTTTGGGTCTAATGTAACTAACAAACAATGACTAGTCCTTATAAATCTTTTTATACAACTTATAGTTCTATAACTACGATTAATCAATTGGTTGATGTGATTAGAAAAACTCATAGCTGAATCTACCCATACACCTTTCAATTTATGTCTCCCAAATCTCATATGCTTAGTTTTTGATGTATTTATCAGCATATGATTCTCTTGTGTCCAAATGGTCAATTTAGTCAGGTTATTTTGCAGACATGCTTTATCTGTAGCACATGTAATTAGTTTACCCAATTTCAGGTCGTCTGCATATAGAAAGCAGAACACCTCAGATGAAAAAGTTAGGTCTGAAATATATGATCTAAACAAGTAAGGGCCTAGAACAGAGCCTTATGGGAACCCTGACTGTAACCAAGGATTTCATATGCCCAGTTGCTGTATGATGCTTGCCATATCCTATTTGTAAGACAGACAGCTAACCATCTTATCAAGAGTACATCAGTACTAGTTGTACTAATTTATTGATCAGCGTTTTGTGTATGACCCTGTCAAATGCTGAAGTTAAAACCATATAAATTACATCACAGCACCATTTTCATTCATAGCTCTTATAACATTGTTATAGAACATCATGTTACCGGTGGTAATAGATCTGTTTTCAACATATGCATGCTGATATATGGTTTCAAGTCCCAACCTATCCAGTTCTGACAATACCTTATCCAATATTACCTTCTCCATTATTTTTCCACAACATGAAAGTAAATTTAAGGGTCTATATCATTCTGGGTTTGTCCAACTCCCCTTTCCCTTTAAGACAGGTTTAATAAGCACGTCTCCAATCTTGAGGAATCTCCCCATATTTATATGACCTAGTGAAAAATAGATATAATGGTACTGTAAGTTCTTGCTGAAGTATTCTCAGGTCATTGTTACTAATTCTGTCTCCTCCTGGTGCTTTGTTTGGATCCAATTTGCACAGTTCTTTTTTCAATATAATCTAAGTTGATTCCAGTATCTGGGGCTACCTGGATGTCACTAGGACAACTTATCACCCCTTTTGTGGAGCCAAACTGATTTTGTAAATATATTTATAATATGTTGTGTCTGAGAATACATTTTAGAATCTGCCCACAGTTTGTCAATTTGTGTGTCTTTACTCCTTCCACATCTTATGTATCTAGAAAACAGTTTCCTATTATGCTAAATATCTTTATATACATTTTATTAAAAATTTTCTTGGTCTTGTCTTACACTATGCTTAATCTGTTTGTCCTGCTTGTTTATTTCAGTTTTCAAAGTTGTAGTTTGACCTCTCTTTCGTTTCCCATATTTTTTGTCTCTCACCTTAATCAGATAGCTTGTTCTTATAGGAATATATCCCCCTCATGTTGTATGCCTAGGTCCTGATGCTAAACATTTTTTTTATTTTTTGCACTCAAACAATTTCTCTTTCAAAACTTTTCACATTCCATCTGCAGTTTTTCCACTGAACACCTCACTCCATTTAGTTTTACATAGTGACTGTTTTGCTTCCATATAATCTGTAATTAACCTTCTGTGCATTGGTTTAGATTTCAGTTTGGCAGAATTATCTAGCAATAAATTAACCTTTATAACCCCATGATCACTGCACATCAATGGTGGTAAAACTTGACTTGAAGTGAGAGTAATTTCTTTAGGAACACAAACAATGTCTAGTGTGTTACGTCCCCGGTAGGATTTTTTTTTTTACAATCTGAAGCAATTGTTGTTCCTGAATATACATTGTGAATAATTTCCTTACTAACGTTGTTGAATCAATATTATTCCAGTCTGTTTCTGGTAAATTTAATTCCTCAGGTAATATTATTCTTCCCTTCTATGTTTCATGCAAGAAATTTGTGAATTCCTCTAGGCCATCTCCACTTGACTTTGGTGGTCTGTACACTCCGACAATTATTATATGTTCCAGGATTGTCTTTATTGTCACAGTTACAGAGTCAATAGTACTGGTGTTATCACTGAACATGTAATAATCAGAAGTCTCATAATTATCTTTAATCCCTGTCATAACACCTCCACCTGATTTTTTGTTACAATGTCTGTTACAGTAGAAACATTTATATCCTGAGACAACTGGTTTCCAGTCATTGTTCTTTAACCATGTTTCACAAAAATAACATCAATTTGGTGGGAATGTAGCAAATTTTCCAATAAAAAAATAATGCTCCTAGCATTATCAGCCATCAGAGATGCATTAAATTTTGCTATTTGTGAACTGTTAAATTTTCAACCTGGGAAAAATCTTGCCTAGTGTTTGTCAAATATTGAAAAATATCTGTTGCAGAAATTCTCTTCCCTAATCTTAACAAATGCACTCCATCCTGTCTGAACATGTGTACCCAAAACTAGGTGTGGATGCTCTACACATTTCCATTTTTTAAAACAGGACATTTTTTTCCATGTAGGTATTTACCCAAAAAATCTTTTCATTCACAATGACCGGATTACCCTTTCTATAGGTGATTTGTGAAAAATATGTCCTAACACCAGTACAAGCAATACTATCTAAGAGGGCTGTCAGTTCTCTACTAACAGTCAGAGAATCCTTGCGGATGACATAATTTGTACCAACATGAATAAAAACAGATCCGTACTTCCTTACATTAAGCCATTCCAAGGCTTGTCTCACATCTTCTATTTTTGCACCTAGCAATCATAACACTATTTGATGTTCATTATCTTCTCTGCAAATATAAGTATCAGTTCCTCTAATAATTGAATCTCCAGTTATAAGAATGTTTTTGCTGGCCAGCTCTGAAGAATCTTCAGCTTCTAATACAGTAATATCTGCTCTATCAGTTGTTACAAAAAATAGATCTTCTTCATCATTAGTCTTATTAATCATACTGCTCTCACTGTGTATTAAATTCTCATCCAGCTGGCATTGTAAATCCACAGCTTGAGCCATGTAGTCATCATCTGTCTTTCTCTTCTTTTTTCTTACAGTAATGTTCTTCAGTCCTTCCATGTTTAATTTTGATTTCTTCCTTTTCACCTGCCCCTTGCCTCCATTGACTGTGGGGTTTGTTATTCTATAAAAGGGCATTTTACCTGTGATTCCAAGAAAGTGGTTTATGTTGCAATTTGTGATTCATGTAAAGCATTTTATTTTGGAAAGACTTTAAGGAGGTTAAAGGAAAGAGCATATGAACACTTGCTTGATATTAGGAATAAGGAATCAAGTACTGTCCTTAATAAACATATTATGAGAAGTACTGGACACAAGTTTAAGTTTGCAGTTTTAGAGCAATTTAGCACAGGATCCCAGGGGGGGTGTTTATTAAAGAGCATTTGGAAAGAAAGGAGTTAATATGGCAGGTCTAGATTAGATGCACGAAAAGACTTTAGCGCGAATGCTCACATGAGTGAAAATGCAGAGAATCGAAACCATGATTGTGGGGTCATGTTACACTGAGGAGTGAGATATTTGCCCTTTCCTCACTGTAGTGTGACCTCGGAGTTAGAATATATATTTAGTGGGGGGTGTGGAGGGAACAGCCCCCCACAACAGCAACTTCGATTACCGGCATTTTCACTTATGTGAGCGTTCGTGGTAAAGTCTTTTGAATGCTGTGTGCTCCCCAGGCCTTAATGAGTCTTGCTCTATTAACTGCAGTATTGAAATTGAAACATTATCATTTGTGATACTGTTAAAATAGAAGTTATAATGCATGTTTTATAAGGTATGCATTGTTTGGAATACCAAATGAATTTTGGCTATATGTTATATGTTAATTCATATTTATATATTTTAATAGGTGGTTTAATAGGTTTTAAGTCATTTTGTACTGTTAATTGGTTAATAAGCTTTTTAATTTTCAGGACACATTCTTGTATTTATACGGGGTTGATGGTTATGGTTAATCAATTCTGATGGCGTTCCGTCCAGTTTTTAAGGAACAAAATCACTTGAATAATTTATTCCAGTTTAATTTTCAATATTACTATTATTTTTCATTAAAATATAGTGTTTTTATTTGAGTTGATGTTGGTCATTGGTGAAGTGCTACAGGATTTCATTATATAGTTTGTGTTTTAATTTCTGCTGAGAGTCCGTTGTTTGTTTGTTAGGAACCACATTACCTAGAGACAGATATCTAAGGACCCATAAGTAGAGATTATATATAACTACATCCATGCCTCTAGAAAATCACAACAGTCCTAAATATTCTTGAACTCTCCATAAATGTGAATGCTGTTATCCCAAGTGATTTTAACTATAGCACGAATGTAAGATATGCACAGGAATTCTTAGAGTTTGAAAACAAAAACTACATTTACAATATTGTTGAGCAACCTACTATAGAGCACAACATAGCTGACCTGGTCATAAATAAACTTAGCATCTGTTTGTATCTTTCCCATAAACTCGTAACCTTCTCCATCAAAATCTCCAAACCATCAGAGACAAATATCAAAGAATTCAAAGATTTCAAAGATACACATCACTTAAAATTCTGTGACAAAGCCTCTTAATTTGAGTATAACAATATTATACATAAAGTTGAAATTTCAAAGTATTAAGCAGACAAGTTCTACTTGTACCTGGGCAAATGTAGTAAATTGGCAGTCTCAACTCAATCCAATCAAAAGAGGTGTTTAAAAGTAAACCAGTATGGTGGTCCTCAGGCATTAATGAACAATGTAATGGAAAGAAGAAACTCCTAAATCTATATAGCAGAACAAATGATCCACCAAATTAAAGAGAACAACTAGCTAAGAAAGTTAAAAAAAAACAGTAAGAAAAGCCTTCCTTATTTTCCTTTCCAAAACATCAAGGGTATATTCCCCCTTAGTTATGATGACCTACATAAAATGCTCTCACTGTTTTCCACTTCCTACTGACAGTTGAGAGGAGATCTCTGCCTACCCTACAGAACCTCAGAAGATCCAGTCCTATGTAACCTCCTACACATCTGTAAAACTAATACAATCCTAAACACCTGCTCAAGAGAATTAAATTATGACTTTAATATGGTTAGGACTTGCCGGCAGAATAGCTATCTTTTGCAGAGTAAACTTGTTTAATGGCATAGACTCCCTTTAGACGCTCTTAAGGCAAGTTGCTTTGCCAAAGATGGTCTGCACAAATTCCAACTAGGCTTCTAAATATTGGCTAAAACATTGTCTTCCCCAATATTTTCTTTTTTAGGCAATGCCAAAATAAAAAATGTTCCAACTTAGCAAAATCAACCCAAGGGAATCTAAAGATGTTATTGCTCAATGCCAGAAGCCTACACAAGAAAATCCACCACCTCTGAGTTCTCCTTACCTTGGAGAATGCAGACAACTGTGCAGTTGTGTATTCATGGTTTAAAGCCATGGAGATCACCCCACCAGTGCAAGGGTACAATGCCTTCCACACATTTAGCCCAGCTAATGCATAGACAGGGACTAAAGGTGAAAGTGTCTCAGTCTACATCAAAAACAAACATCCCTCAAGGATGGTCAAACAGGATGATACTCTTTAGATTCTCTATGTCAAAATTACCACAGGTAGAGTCCCATATAATAGCCTTGCTAGCTATAGATCACCATTTATGATCCACAAAACCCATAGCTCATACTTAGTCATACTGGAGCCACTTACCATTTAATACAATAACATATTCATAGGGGATTTAACTACCACTCTATAAATGAGGACTCATACATAACCCCCAAAATTGCAGGCCCAGAAATTCCTAGACTTTGTAAACACAAACACCCTGGACCTGTTTATATGACCACTAAGGGTACAAACATACTGACTGTGGTACTCACAAATATGGAAGAACACTGACCCCCCCCCCCAGTAAGGCCAGACCATAAAGCTGTCTACTTCAAAATAAAAACTAATGCTGTGACCCCCCCCACACCCCAGCGAATCCTGTAACAGATAGGAACAGCTCTAAGAAAAAATGTCTATTATTAAGTGATTACCGGACAAAATTTCAAGCTACATATGGCTATGCAGAATTGTACAAAGAAAACCTCTACAATTATGGTAAAATATGTGTAAAGACAGCTGTGCCTACCAGAAGCAAGATTGGAATAAATTAACAAAAAAACACCCTGGTGGAATCCAAATTTAAACAAACTGTACATCAAATAGAAAAAAAAGTCATAGCTAAAATTAGGAAATGTAACACCCAGCAGCATATAAACTTTCTCATCAGGCTAAGCAGACAGCAAAGAAGGTAAATGGGCAAATTAAATCTACCAAAACAATTTTGAGATAAATATAGTGTCTCAGGCCAAGGACAACCACATGACTTTCTTTAGCTGCATTCAAAACCTCAAAGGCAGTACATAATAGTGCAGAGAACTGATTGTTAATGGAACTACTTACATGGAGACAGACAATAATGCATATCTGCTGGCTGACAAATTCTGATCCAGCTTTACCCCCCCCCCCAGCTCCAATTCACCCCTGGCTTGTTGCCTGTGGCCCTTATGGACAGGGGCAGTTTGTAGATGTTGTTAGGCACAAGGATATACCAAAGCCATTCTAGCCCATGGGCACTGATAATTGGGAATATTGGGGCATGAATAGCTGGGCTTAAAAAGGTTCTAGGGCTGTTAGCTAATTAACCTCCTATGATCCAATAATCCTATGTCAAAGGCCTCTTGCTGACCAAGTTTGCAGATGACTGCAAACTAGAAGAAGACACAGAATCCCCCCAAGACACTACATGCTACAGAAAGGACTAATACAGGCAAATTACTGGTGCCAAAGTCATGGCTTAAACCCCAATGTCAGGAAATAAATAATAGTACCCTTTGGGAAGATAGCTGCCCTAGGAAACAACTTCAATGATAACACAACACATAGAGTAGAGCCGGTAGTCAGGGATTTGGGGATGTATGGGCATAGTAACCTGGCTTCAACCAATATGTGGCTAAGTTAGTAAGGAAAGCATTCTATGTTGCTCAACTTTTAAGCATGGGTATGGCATCTAGGTCCAAGGAGGTCATTGTTCTTCTGTATTTGGCCTTCCTCAGACCCATCTTTAAGAACAACATCTCCTTCAGTATATACTTGACTAGACACATGCAGAAACTGGATCATCCATAGATCTTCCTCACAAAAAGAATCCATGGGGTAAATAACACATCCTATGCAGATGGCCTCAAAGCCCTATCTGTATACTTGGTTTCCTACAGACAGTTGAGAGGCAGTCTGTCCCTGGCACACAAATCATCCTTGGATCTTGCTCATATAGACCTTCTGCACATCTGCAAAACCAATAGCATCAGAACTGCTTGATCTAGGTGCTTGAACCTTGTATGTCACATAAATTGGAGATGTTGGAGAGACAGGTATGTGTCTTAGAGAATATCTTTCCTTTGGAACAGTCTTCCCATCCATGTGAAGCAGAGGTTTTCCCTAATCCTATTCAACTATAACCAGTGGAGACGAAATTGAAAATTCATCCCAGGTCTAGCACCTATATCTCAATTGCACAGAGACAGTCTGTAGATCATACCCTAGCCTACATATACTCCTTAAAATAAATTCTAAGGCTCAAACCCAAAGGATACATTTAGAATACATAGCTAGGCTTTTAAAGGCCCTAGTGGTCTTTAACCTAGTATGCATCTATGAACCTATAAACTTATGAACATAGTAACTCTATGACTCTTTTTAAACTTAAGCAGGATGACTGGATGGACAATTGTAGGTACATTCCCAATCTGGCCCCTCTAGCCTATTATGTAAAAGCACAAAAGCTATGTCAAGATCTGGTATTAATTAATGTCTGAGTAAATTGGTTTGCATAGGCCTCAGTTGGAGAGGGATCCTATGCAGCTGTGCAGATGGAATGTTTTGGGATAGTTTTGGATATTCAAGAGCTTCAAATTTACTCATATGGTAGGTACAACATTCACAGTCATCAGAGATGATAATCTTTTAAAATGGTTACACAGAACCAGTGGACAGGACAGTAAAACTGTTAAAATTTAGTCTGGGAATACAGGCATACATGGTAACAATCTGGTACAGGAAAGGGTGCCAGCAATATGAGTGCATACGGCTTTCAAAGGCAAGGGAATGATAAGTGTAACTAAAAGGGTCTCCTAATATGAAATGCCAGGATTCTCAATGCTGAGTTTTGAAAGCCTGAAAATAAAAGACCAAAAATACAGAAAAAGGGCAAATGGTGAACATTGCTCTTTTCCTTTAAACTTTTTTTCAAGAGGCTAGCTCCCCTGTACCCCCTAATGTAAAGAGCAAACCTGCCATGCCCCTCAAATGTATATATACCAACTCTGAGATTGTCATAACATGGAGAAAAGGGAATATTCCAAAAAATGGTGATCTTAGACTTAGTGTATATAAGTCCAGTTTGCACATTCTGTAACTGTGTATTGTGAGTACTGACATTTTAAAATATTACCACTAAAAGAGAACTGTTGGAAAATGCCTTCCAGTTATAATTGTTAATCTGACAGTAAAATAGTGCAATTCTTATTCAGACACTGATGATACTTGTTACATATGCTCACACTGTTCTGGTTCTCATGGCTTCACCTGCGCAGTATCCAAACAACACTTTATTCATTATAGAACATGTAACAAAACAAGGCCTATCTGTTTCTTAGGCAAGCAATGTTCCATGATATTTCTTTGTTCATAGGAAAGAAGTACTGTGAGCCTTTTTCAAAGTGGCAACAAACAGTTACTGTACCCATGCCTTCCAGAATACAAACATGTTCCTAGTCTGAAATAGAAAAAATCATTTTGTCACTTGTAATGTCTGAAATAATTCTATTAGGTAAAATCCAAATCCATTCTGACACTGATATATTAGCACTTTTCCCTCTTAACAATTCTCTCCTTGATTCATCTTTATCGATGAATCATACAAAAATCTACTTAAAGTGTGCATAAGAGATCTGATTTTGATTAGGTAACCATCTGATCATTTTATTTTTAGATTTACACTCAGAAATAACTCAGTAGGATAGACATGAAGTACAAGAAAAATGATCAGCAGGTCTAAAACACACTAACTGGCTAGAGTGCTTGAATAGTTACACTCACTCTATGCATTTATAGGCATGCATCTTCTATTAATATTATTAATTCTCTAGTAACTGTTTTGTACTATTTTTATTAATGTCCTACACATGAAGCATAGCAAAGTTAAAATCTTAACAATACACGCTGATGGCCTTTTAGAAAACATATTCCCCACCCTGGGGGAGATCAACTCCTTTGGCATTCAGAACATTTACACATATTAAGGTGTACTCAAATGATCTTTAAATCTCAATTCACTACAGGAAATGATTGTACAGTATTTTTATCTCATACACTCTTCTCTTTCTCATTGATAATAAATACATTTTTTTTATCTTTGCTAACTCCAGAAACGTCTGTTTGATTTCATGTTACAAAAGTCAAGATTTGACCTCCATGAATTCCTGCTGCAAATGAAAACCATTTTGTATTTACCCCACATTTGTTCACATCCACAAGACAATCTGCATCCTACATTTCCCTCTTTTTTCCTGACATGTATTAAAATCATATATTTTGTATACTGTTAGTATTCAATTACTTGCCTTATTCCATGGTATTTTACACACTGAAACCCAGTCTGCAATATTCTGAATTTCATTAAATAACCTATAGTGCTATTTTCCTTAGGTAGTATTAAGCAAGCAATAATGCCTGAGCGGGTGTGTGTTAATATGTAAGTAACACCCGCCCAGGGGTGTTATGAGGTCCAATGTTGCAGGCAGAGGGCCTATACTCCTGGAATGGTGGAGGGCCTCTACACCCCTGGAAGGGCATTAATTACACAATAACACACAACCTGGGGGGTATTATTGCACTTAGAGAATGGGCTCACTGTAAAATTGTTGTGTTTTCACTGTAAACACAACAGCTTTAAACATGTCAGTCATATAACACTTTATCTTTGTTTACCTCTTTAGATCTTAACCCTAGCTAATAAATAACAGAAAAAAACATTTTTTTTCCAAATAAAATCCTTTATTTTTCCTCCTGCTTCATGTCTGGGCATTGTGGTGGCTCAGAGAAGCAGGAAAGAGTATGGCAGATATGATAATTGCAGAGGAGTTAACCTGTAGGAGTGAGGAGTTCGGTGTGAAAAGTGCTGTGAAAGAGTGACTAGAGGTCATGTTAGTGTGAAGGAAGTCAAGCCTTTGCAAAAGGATGAAGTGGATGATGAAGGGGCATGCAAGCCTGTAATGAAGATGCTTGTATTCAGTGAGAAGGGAGAGGTGTATGTGCAGAGTAATGTGAATGTAATCATACCTTCACAAGATTCAGAAGTTCTTTTCCAGTAGTAGTTGTTGGAGGGGGAGAATGAGACGCAAAAGGATATATTATTACAACCCTCCAGTCTGAAGAATTGCAGGATTTTTGTTTATTAGATTTATTCAACCAGAGTGAGCCAGAAAGTGAGAAGACAAATTCAAATTCCTGGGGAGATATGGAAAGAATTCAAGAAGAAGTGGAGGAAGTGATAAGAGAGAAAAATAAGTGATATGTGGAGATGGTGAAACAGGGATAAAGAAAATAAGGGAAAAAAGACAGAATCAAGGAGAAGTAAACAGTAAGAATAAGTTGTAAAGAAGAAAAAGAACTGGACATATATGACATTTGCGAATAACATAATTTGAATCAGGACAGTAGACAGAAATTTTTTGGGGCAATGTGAGTTAAAGTAAAACTGTAATACACGAAATCTGTATGATGTGCAAATATTTAACAGAGAGACAACAAAGAAAATCTAGGTGCACTTTTTGAATTGACGTAGAAAAAGAAGTATTAAAAGACTATTTAAAGACTGTATGTGAAGACATTATTGTCATTACAGTAATGTACAATAATAGAGATTTATGGACTGGGGGTTGGGAAAGTGGTGTATTAAAAATGGAAAATGAAAAATAATAGTACATATTCCAAGTATGATAAATGTAGACAGAGACAAAGGCTCTGTGAAATATTGGGGGCAACAAAAACTCATTTTTTTGTGGAAAGAGTGATCATTTAATTAACAATTGTGACAAAAGAAAATGTTATATTATGGCAAAGTGAGGCATGATACAAAAAGATGTGAAATTAAATATTTTAAATTTGAAAAAAAAAAGGTAATTTATAGATGGGTTATAGGGAAAATACAGAAGAATACAAGGAAAATGTGGGCAAAGAGCATGGGAATGAGCAAGAGATAGAGCAAGGGGAAGAAATAGAAAGAGATCACGGAAAAGAACAAGCAGGGCAGACAATGATATATAATAATGAGTCAGGAGAGGGTGGGGAAGTAAAACATAAGAAGAAAAAGAAAGCATGAAGTAATTGTAGAAACAATTGAAGAAGAAATTATTTGGAGAGTGGTTAAGGGAAGAATAAATTCTATTTGGGCAAGGGTAAAATATATGGAGTAGAAATGTAAGGGTTTAGGTATGAAAGAAAATACAATATGTAATGGGTAAAAAATGGAAAATAGGTAAAAATAAAAGAAGAGCTGAGAATCTTAATGATAAATGTGAACTGTATAAAGATTTAAAAAGAAGGCTAAGTGTATCAGAATGGTGTGTAATGCTTACTATGGATATTATTGTACTTGAAGATATGAAAATGTTAATAGATAAGGAGAGATTACAAGTAAAAAAATTATGAGGAGGTGAGATTATATGGAATATTCGAACTTCCTGGGTTGGTCAAACAATACTTCAGCAAACAAAAAAAGTTGAAAATAGAGTTTGTTATTTAAATAAAAAAATCGTTTATTAAATGTTAAACATAAAATCCGCTTTTCGTTTAGCCGCAACAGTTAACTTCATCAGAAAAGTGAAATTTTACGGAACCAGGGTTTAAATTCCCCTCCTCTTGTAACTCGTGGTTTTCAAGAGCCAATGTTATTGGTTGTGTAACTGTTTTCAAGTTGATGTTAATGAACTCCTCCCCTTCACAAATACTACATTACTAATAGATGATATAACCATTCAACCAAGTATTAAAATACAATAAATCCAAACTTATATCATCAGTGAAACATACATGTTAAAATGGAAAAAAGCTGCTTGATTTTTCTTCCCATTTTCCTGATGTTTTTGTTCCTCAACAATCTATTAAAATAAACACACAGACTAATCAAATAAACAAATTTCCTTGGGTCAAATGTTTGTATGTAAGTGTATACACTTGTTAAATTATAGTGGTAGTATAGCTGACTACTATATATATATATATATATATATATATATATATATATATATATATACACACACACTTTTTTAAAACATAATAACAAGGCTAACTAACACTTTCTTTCTTTTAACTCTGTAGACCGAGAGACAAATGCAAGAAGTGTTTTTATGTCTAACTCTGGTCTAAAGTTAACAAGTTATTTGAATCAAAGGTTAAACATTGTTAAAACTTATTAACACCATTAGAAAGCTACATGAAAGGGTATATGAGCACACCTATTGTATGGGGAAAAATAAGGTAGAGAATGCCTTGGCAAGGCATACTTTAGAACACCCAGGACATCAATTTCAATTCCGGGTAATTGACCAATTCCAGAATGATGGAAGAGGGGGACCTGACTCCCTCAGTTTAAAAAGGTGAGAACTTATTTGGCAGTTGATGTTGGACTCCTGCTGTTACCCTGGGATTAAGGAAATTAGCTCAGTAATGTGTATTCTAAGATTGAGGAGTTTATTTAGATAAACAGCAGATTTTAGTGTTACACCCTATGAAACCACAGACAGGATGAAACAGATAAAATATGGTTAAAACAATTGTAACATGGTGTTAATAATAATAACAAAAAGCGGATTTTATGTTTAACGCTTAATAAACGCTATTTTTTATTTAAATAACAAACGCTATTTTCAACTTTTTTAGTTTGCTGAAGTATTGTTGGACCAACCCAGGAAGTTCGAATTATGCTCAGTTGTTTTACCTTTTAACAGTTTGTATTATTTGGAATATAAAAAAAGAAACATGCTCAGATATAGGAATACTATGTGAAAGTACAATAGGAATCTTGGATTTTTCCTTTGCAATAGTAGTAACAGTCATAGATGTGAGATGGAAAAAAGACATTTGTAAGAGTTATAGCAGTTTATGCATATGTGATGAAGAAAGAAAGAACGAGGATGTTTTAAAAAGTCTTATATAATAAAAATTGTGGATCTAATATTAGTATGAGATTTTAATTGTGACCCGAGAAAAAGGAGGATGTTAACATAATGTCAGAAATAATTAAAAGTGTAAAGTTATATATATGGGGCAATATACAGTGAACTTACAGAAGGAATAATTTAAGAACATAGATAACTTGTTTTATTATTTAAGAAAGTTTAAAAATTATACAAGAAGGTATAAAAGTTACAGGATTTTCAAATCATCTAGCAATTTAGATAGATAGTCAAGAAATAAAGGGATATATAAAAGTAGGTTAAGGTTTTAAAAGATTAAATGAAAAAGATTTAGATAAGGAAGGTATAGAAAGGCTTAGGCAATTATGGAAAGCTCATGTAGGCATGAGAGAGTTTTACAAGAACTAGATGTTATGGTGGAGAAGTTTTATTATGGAAAAATATGGTTAATGTTTCTCAGAATGGCAAAATTTAAAAAGAAAAGCAGAGAAGAAAAATATAAAGAAGTAAGCAATGGTGCTTTTAGTAAGAAATAAGGAAGAATTTTTTGAGAGAGAAAAGAAATTGTATAAGGTGAATCAACAGAAGATTAAAAGGATGTTATTTAAACAAAAGTATGATTTACTAGGGAAAAAAGAAAGAGGTGGCACATTACTTAAATGGAATAGTGAAAGAAAACAAACAATAAGAGAAATGAATGAAAAAGGAGAAAGTATTAAAAGTCAGCAATAAATAATGAATGTAATAAAAGAATATATAGAAAAGATATTTAAAGAAAATAAGATAGAAGGAAAACAAAAGTGAAAAGTTAAAATTAACAAAACAGTATAATGAAGATCTAGAAAAAGAAATAACATTGGAACAGGTGAATAATGTGTTAAAATAGGAAATGTGAAATCATCAACAGGATTGGATGGGCTAGAGTATTATATGTGTAAAGACATGTTAGATTGGATGAAGTACTTCATAGAGGTATTGAAAGAATGGTTAAAGGAAGGTTTTTAAGAAAGTAATAATATGTGTTGGAGCTATGAAATTTATATTGAAAAAAAGGAGAAAAAGAGGCAATAAGAAATTGGCAACTGATAGTTTTAAATAACTCAGGTTATAAGATTTTTATGAAAGTAATAGAAAGGAGAATAGAAAATATAGTAAATAAAATATTAGATGACACAATATTTGGGAAAATGGGAAAGGAAGTTAAGAATTATTAATGATAAGAGAAATTGTAGACAATATAATGAATATGAAAACTGAAATGAATATTATGGCAGGTGACTTGAATAAAGCATTTGGCAGGATACAACATGAAATTTTGTGGGATATAATGCGAATATAAGATAAATGAGAAGATAATACAATTATTTGTTTCAGCATATGAAAATAATAAAGTGAAAGTTGTAGTGAATGGTTGGTTAAGTCAAGAAATAGATATAAGGAGTGGTAAAAGACAGGGATGTCCAGCTAGTAGTATTTTATTTGTATTGGTTATGAATGAAATTGTTAGTAAGATAAATACATCATTAAGAATAGAAGAATAAAGGACTATAGAAGGGATTAAAGTACCAATTATGTTCTCTTCTGCAGTTGATATTGTCTTAATGACAAAGAATAAAGAATGGATGGAAGTAGCCATTAGGCAACTTAATCAATATGTGAGGGTTATAAGTATGAGTATAAATGGGGATAAAAGTAAAGGTCTAGGAATAATAGATAACACTGGAAATATTCAGTTTAATAAGAAAGACATAGAAATATTAAGTATAAAATTTGGTAAAGAGATAGTTAGAATGTAGCAATGGGACAGAGTTTGGCCTCCTTAGCCAGACATCCGAAGTCAGTCTGATGAAATCCAAAGCATCCTGTGAATTCTACTGAAAACTAAGTATTTTTTAACCTTCTTTGTACTTCTAAACTGTTTACAACTGTTTTAACACCTACTTTAAACTGTTTTTATTGGTTGCTTGTAACTGTTTTGCCACCTATTTTAAAATGATTTTGTTTGTCACTGCGTTTTCTGCACTGCCTATTTACAGTACTTGAACAATTTATAGCATGGGCTACATTTAGACTTGCTGAATCTAGACTGGCATTTTCTGACCATTAAAGCCAGCAATCTTACATCAATAGGACCCTCCTGCACTCTTGTGCCAGAAGAGTGTAGTCAAGAACCCATCTGAGTTGGGAATTGTTGGAACAAGGCTCAGACTTGGGCTTTCCTATTGGTTGGATTGTTTGAAAACTGCTTTACATAGCTGTTATTTAAACACAGCACTACCCACTTTACAACAGGGTTAGCACTACTATGTATAGACGCAAACACTTAAAAAGTCAAATATTCCCTAGATAACTGCTAGAGAACCTTCCTAAGTTTCCCTCCTTCTCAATGAGCAATGCAATTGCCCGGTGTTGCCCAGAGAGTGCTTTTTGAGGTACTGGCACAGATTTCTACCCCTAAATCTCCCATACAGTAGCTGATTTTACTAGTTCTACAGCAGAACCTAGTCCATCTCGCCCACCTTCCACCACTTATTACAGAATACACTTGACATAATGGAATTTCAGTTTCCCAGAATTTTTCCAGCCAGCGTGTTTGACATGGGCATTCTGATGCAATGCAGCA
The DNA here is from genome assembly GCF_019279795.1 of Protopterus annectens. NCBI lineage: Eukaryota > Metazoa > Chordata > Ceratodontiformes > Protopteridae > Protopterus > Protopterus annectens. The sequence continues at coordinate 148,509,568 of NC_056729.1, read as the reverse complement.
ATTGCCTCATGTACACAAACAACCAATTACTCCTAAAACATACAAATGGAATATGTGAGAGATATATCTATCCTATGAATCTGGAATCAATGCTCTCTCTCTCTCATGTAACAACAATCCAAATACCAAGCAGGTTTCAGCACCCACACTCCACCTCCCACACATGCCAAACACACCACACATAAACCCACATACATGGAGATACTCACTTGAAATATGCCAAAACAATGAAGACCTTCCAAGTGCAAACTTTCTGCACACAATATGCTTCCAACAGCAACCACTACACATAATAACACACACATCAGTATCTCACCCAATAAGCCCCTAAGGCAAAACATATCTAAACAAAAAGTCTTGGTCATAGATGATGCCATAGTGAGACACACAGATGCCCACCCTCAATAGGCTGGACAAGAAGAAGGTTGTGGTCAGCTTCCTGTCTGGTGCCAGGATCCACAAATCACACAGACACTCAAGTCTCCCAACAAGCACTATTATGACTCTGTTATAGTCTATGTTGGAGTGAATGACTTGAGACATACCTCACTGAACTATATGAAGAGAGACATGATGGAGCTTTCAAATTATGTGTCCCAGGCAGGAATGTCCCTAGCCCAAAGCAGCATTCTTCCCTCACCCCAGGATGATGCCACAATACAAACAAAGCAATGACTGACTTCAAAAATTGGCTTAGCTTCTGGTGTCAATCCAGGGGGATCCAGTATCTGAGAACATGGGAATGGTATAGTTGACAGTCAATATTGCTTTGCCAAAGATGATCTTCACCTGTTGCCTCTAGGCATTAGGTTGCTGGCAAAGGTACTTGCCTCCCTCATTGTGCCTTTTTTAGGAAATGTCATAAGAACAAAATTCCTAATTTAAAAATATGATCCAAAAAAAAAAAAGAACTCAGGGTTATGCTGCTCAATGCTAGGTGTCTAAATCAGAAACTGCACTCACTTGAAGTACTTCTAACCCTGGAAGATGCTGATGACTGCACAGTCACAGAGACATGGTTCAAGGCCCAAGAGAGTACCCCGGCTATGCAGGGCTATAACGCCTTCCACATGTTCAGACCACAAAACAAACATGAAACAAATGGGAGGAGGAGTATCCATTCTTCATTAAAGACAAATATACATCTAGACTGGTTAAACAGTATGACTCCCTAGAGTTACTCCAAGTCTAACTAACTGTAAGAAAGACCCCCCCTTCATGTCATTGTTAGCTGTAGGTACCCACCATGAACCATGAAAACCACACAGCCTACCTAGCCCTACTTGAGTCACTCTCAGTACAGCAAAATACTCTGGTCATGGGTGACTTTAACTATTTTTCCATCGATTGGGTAACATATATGAGCACAAACTCGCTCGTCCAAAGGTTCCTGGACTTTGTCAACACAAATGTTCTGGAGCAGATAGTCAGCACCCCCATAAGGGGCTCTAACATCCTTGACATAGTACACATCAACATGGGGGATCACTGCACTACCCCATGTGTGGGACCTCCCTGGTAAAGTCCGATCATAAATCAGTCTCGTTCAAAGTAATGATCATACCTGACCCACTCTCAGGAGCAAAAAGGTTAAAACATTTCTGCAAAGCAAACTATAGACTACTGAGTGATGGCATCAATAGTTTAAGCCCCCCTGCCAACACTGACAACAATGACCCCTATACTGAGGTGTACACAAATGTCCTGCATTAACACCTATATAAATGTATAGACTCAGCCATACTGGAATGAATCAAATCAAGATCCTCACAAAAAAATAAGCCACCCTGGTGGACATCCAGCAGAAAGAGGTTATACAATAAGAGAAAGACACTGATGTCAAAAAAACAAGAGGGAGCAGCCCCAACAAAGGAAGAACTCCCTCCGAAGCATAAACACGCAGATTAGACATCTTGTAAAGTCCTCTAAAGCTAATTACCAAACTAAATTGGCATCCCTAGCTAAGGAAAATCACAAAGCATCCAAAATCTAAAAAGGAAGGCTCAGCTTTGTGCCAAACTAGCTGTGGAAGGTAACACTTATACTGAACCTGAGGACATCCCCAACCTGCTAGCAGACAGGTTTGGTGAAAACTTCATCCCCTGTCTCCACCAATCATACCCCATAACATACCTGTCACCAGCCCTCTGCCTAGTATCATAGGTTCATAGGTCAGTACTAGGCTATCGGCCCTAGGGCCTATACAAGCCTATCCATAACAATTCCCTGGCTATTTCTTCCCTGGACCCCTGTCTAGCAGGGTGACTGACGTGATCCCTGGGGTGAATTTCCTTTCTCCCATCCAATCATCGAGGTTCCTTTTGAAAAGGTCCAAAGAGGCACTCTGCTTGACATATATGGGCAGTCTATTCCAGAGTCTGGGGAGTCTCTGGGTCAGGAACCTATCCCTCCAGCAAGTTTTATTTATTGTGATGACAAAGTTTAGATCCCTGTAGCGTGTGGCTCTGAGGGTGGATTTCTTTAAGTGTAGCACGGCCAAGAGTTCTGGGTTTGACATGGCCTTGTATGTTAAGCAGAGATCGCTTCAGAGTAGACGATATGCGACAGAGTATAGCTGGAGTTTTTTAAGACGGTCGGCATAGGGCATCTGTTTTAGTCCCGTGATTCTTTTAGTGAGGTATTTATGCGGCCTTTCTAATTGTTGCAGATGTCTTGAGAAGTACATACCAAATGGGGCGTTGTATTCTATAATGGGTCTAATGACGTATGAGTACAGTGGGACAATGACCTTCTTTTTTTCTGGATGAAAAGCCCTTAGTGATGAGGTGTGCCACATAGAAGGATTTCCTGACTGTTGTGGTGATGTGGTTATTGAAGGTGAGACCACTGTCCACCTGTGTCCCTAAGTCTCTTATCACCCTTTCGATGTTTAGTGTACTGCCACCTATGTGGTAATTCATGGGTACATGTTTTTTCCCAAAGGGAATAATTACACATTTCTTGGCATTGAGCTTGAGCCCATGGTTCTGGCACCAAGCATCTGTTTCTGTAAGGCCCTTTTGTAGAGTATCCATATCATTTGGGGATTCAATAATGGCTCCCAATTTGCAGTCATCTGCGAACTTTGTTAGCCAGAGTCCCTTAGTGTTGGCCTGTACTTCAGAGAAGTACATGGCAAGCAAGAGAGGTCCCAGGACTGAACCCTGAGGTACTCCACTTGTCACTTGTCTGGAGCTGGATTTGGAGTCAGCTACTTTTGCAGTGTGGGTTCTGTCAGTAAGCCAGTTGGCAACCCATTGAGTGACGTAGGGATTAATGCCCGACTTAGTAAGTTTATCTATGATTCCAAAGTGGGGGATGGTGTCAAAGGCCTTGGCGAGGTCCAGATAGGCTGTGTGGTCTGCCTTACCCTCGTCCATGGCTCTGAAGACTGATTCGAAGAAGTCAATCAAGTTCAGGAGAAAAGATTGACCCTTCACAAACCCAAATTGGGTGGGGTCCAGTGTTTTAAGGTTGCCAATGTCTTTGTTTATAAGTTCCATGATAATACGTTCCATGGCCTTGCAGATCAGGCTCATCAGACTGATGGGACGGTAGTTCCCGGTATCCAAGGTGGATCCCCCCTTGTGGAGTGGGATAACTGTAGCTGTGCGCCACTCAGTGGGCATGAAGCCTGAGGTGAGGGTATAATTAAACATGACACTTAGGTTAGGTGCCAGTTCATTTTGTAGTTCATGTAGTACACAGCCTGGGATGCCATCTGGTCCCATGAATGCTGTATTCTTAGCTTTGGAGAGTGCGTTTTTTACCTGTGTGGCCATTATTACTGGAATTTGGCAATCTTCCGGTATTGAGATGGGCTATTTAGGGGGAAAGAGGGGGGGTGAAGTTGGCACTGAATCGATCTGCCAGGATATTGGCAATATCCTTGGGATCAGTATATCTAATGCCATTCTGTTGTAGCTCAGAGCAGATCTGAGCATTGTCATTTAGATTCTTGACATAGTTATAGAATGCCTTGTGGCTGTCTTTGGAATCTTTGTCAATTTTATTTTCATAACTAGCTTTGGAGGATTTTATGAGGGATCTCAGCTTCTTACTGAGGCTGGTGAGGGAGTTTTTTGCATCCTGGGATTTTCCTCTTTTCTGCAACAGTTTCTTCCTTTTGTTGTAAAGTTTGTTTATGGCAGGTGACCACCAGATTGGCTTCCTTTTTTTGGAGGAGAGCATCTTGGTTCTATTTGGGATGGCACGATTCATGCATGAGTGGATGTGCTCATACATTGCCTTAGTGTAGGACTCAGCAGTCGAACTTTCAGTTCCCGTCTGCATGGGTGTCATGAAGTTTGTAACTTCTGACTTGAGTAGCATGAAGTTGGCCTTGGAAAATTTTTTTATGGAGGTTTCCTTACTGGGGGGTGGAGGTGGGATGTGGATGTTAAGGGTGATTATCTCATGGTCTGACCTGACCAATGAGGGGGTGACCATAGGTGTGGAGCATCGATTTCCCATGTTGGTAATGACCAGTTCTAGGATATTGGAGCCCCTGATGGGACTATGGATTAGTTGATCCAGGACATTGGAATTTATGAATTCCAAGAACCGTTGGGGAAAGGTGTTGGTACATGAGTAGTTTTCCCAGTTAATGGCAGGGTAGTTAAAATCACCCAGTATTAGGGTATTTGGTTATATATTAATATTTTCCAGTATGTTTAGAAAGGTGTAGTGGGAATCTTGGGGCATAGTGGGGGATCTGTAGCAAGCTACAATTTGGATTGCAGTCTTACCTAGTGTTAGTTGCACCTGGAGAATTTCAGACGCATTGTGTTGGGCAACTAACCTGGTGGTGTGAATATCCTTGGTGAATATGGACACTCCTCCACCTTTAGTGTTTCGATCCTGGTTTGGTGGCCGAAAAGTGTGGTAAAAGTTGTAGCCTGGTATTGCAGGTTTTGGTAATGTATCTCTAGAGAACAAGTCATAACTGCACTCTCCATGGCCAAAAACACAGCCACTGTGGGACCAGACAACATCCCAGGCTGCTTATTATATGGTCTAAAACAGGAATTAGTGCAACTGCTGAACAAGCTCTTCAATCTCAGTCTAAGCACTGGCTTTGGTCCAGCTGAGTGGAAAACAACAACAGTAAACCCCTTGCACAAAGTTAGTCCCTCAACCGACCCTGGGAACTATAGACCCATAAGCCTAACCAGCCTTATCTGCAAGGCCATGGAGAGAACCATCATGGACCTTATCAACAAGGATATAGATGACCCTGTTTGTCTTTGTTAAGGGCTGATCTTGCCTGCTAAACCTGGTGGACTTCTTTGAGAATATCACCGAGGCCCTGGATGAAGGCAAAACTGTTCACACTGCCTTTCTCAACCTAGCCAAAGCCTTTGACACAGTTCCTTATTTAGGCATCATTGAAAACTCATCCAGCTAGGGATTAACCCTTACATCACTAGATGGGTTGCCAAGTGGCTCACAAACAGAACACATACAGTCAAAATTGGGAATACCACCTCTAATAGCAGACCTGTTACAAGTGGTGTTCCACAAGGATCTTTGCTAGGCCTCCTATTGTTTGGAATCTATTTTTAAGAAGTCCAGATGAAAATAGATGGCCTATGGTTTACCAGGTTTGCTGACAACTACAAACTGAATGCAATAAATTGAATTCCCCTAAAGATGTCAATATACTACAAAATAGACTTACACAGCCAAATGATTGGTGCCAAAGCCATGCACTTAAACTAATGTATTATAATCCCCTTCAGCACAGGAGATACCCCTGCTAATTACAACAGTAATATTACCCCCTAAGTTCAAACCCAATGGAGATTTAGAAATGCAAGTCGATAGTAGCCTTAATTTCAATCATCAGGTGTCCATAGTAGTAAGGAAGGCCTCCTACATTTCACACCTCATAAGCAAAGGGAATAGCATCCAAAGCTAATGAGGTTATAACTGCCTTGTACTCAGCTCTCATCAGACCAATAACAGAGTATAATGTTCCCTTCTGTATGTACCTCACCATACATCTGCAGCATCTGGAGAGACCTCAGAGGTTTCTCACCAAGAAAATTCAGGGCCTACAACACATGACCTACATGGACAGATGGAAGGTCCTATAACTTTACTCAGTATCATTTAGACTGTTTAATGGAGACTTGTGCCTGGCCTACAGAGCAGACTCAAACCCTGCCTTGATGAAGCTGCTGCACATCTGTAAATCAAATGGGACAAAATTTACTCACTCTAGGGATCTTAACCTAGCCTGTGATATTAACAGGACATGCTGGGGAGATAAATATGTCTCCCAGTGGTTGCCATTCCTTTGGAACAAACTCCCAATTCATCTAAAACAGAACTCCCCAATGACCCTATTTAAGTGTAACCTGGACATTTGGATAAGAAACTGTAAATTTATACTGGGTGTTTCATCTATGTCCCTCTTGTGGGCAACTAATGCTGATCTTAGATTCATGGTCAAACATAGACTATATATCTTGGTCCATAAGGGAACAAGGGTATAACATGGCTAGGCTTGTAGAGGAATAAGTCCAAAGTCTAGTAACCTCCTATCATCCTATGATTATCTGTTTAATTTGGAGAACATATAGAAAGAAATGGTATTTTATAGACTCTGTATTATTAGAAAAATGCATATTTAGCAAATGTGTTTATGATTCCTATAAAATATGAAAATGGATTAATGCCTATTAAGTTTTCATTTAAATCGGGATACAGATTAAATCCAGTGAAAGAGGTGTGTTATATATTAGAGAAAAAGGAGGAGGGTTGGCTGTGGTAAATCCAGTTTGTGCAGCTTCATTGAATCTATATAAAGTGTTGACATGGTTAAAGGAGGAAAATAAATCATCGATAAGTATAATAATGAAAAAAATATAAGAAAATATGGTATACAATTAATACATTTAAAATAGAGAAATAATCTGTGAAGGAGAAATAAAAGATTAATGAAAAAAATATGTTGTGGAAAATAAAGTTAAGTGACATAGAATATGATAGGAAAGAATGGTATTCAAACATACTGAATAAGAATTACTGCGTTTATTCATGGGAAAAGTTGGGGAGTAAAAACATAAAAGCCATAAAGATGAGATTAGAATGGTATAAAAATATGTAGAATGTAGAAATTTTTGTATGGAGATTATCAATAAGAAATTGCCAGAGAAAGTGAATATGCCATATAAAAATTAGAAGAAACAATAGAACGTTTTTTCATTACCTGCAATAATTTAAAAGTTTGTTTGTTGTAATTAACTGTTGAGGCTGCCCACTCAAGTGTGCTAGCCTGTGCATTGAATATACTGTAATTTTCTTGCTGTTTACTTGAAAAACAAATCCTTGTTTCCCGCCTTTCCTTAACCAGAATAGTCCCCTATACAGGCTTTGCTGTATTCTGAACTCTTGGATAGTTCCTGTGTTGCCCATTTCCTTACTTGGATAGAAGGAAGTTTCTTTGCTCACCAGTGGGAGTGGGGAGCCTTGAGCAGCCTATCTGTCCCAGAAGGAGTGACCTCAGCACAAGAATCTTGTAGTAATTGGCCATTTTGGGCCATTTCTAGCTCTTTGAAGTTCCCTGCTTAAAAATCCGCTTCTCAGCGTTTTTTTCACCTATACTACTCAGGAACAGCTCCTCATGATCCTGAAGAGTGGTGCTAGCAGCAGAGAAATGAAAAGAGTGACTGCTTTCAAGATATAAGTATATTTTTTCTGTTTCTACCTGTGTGACCTTCCTTTCTCGCTGAAAAGCGAGTTTACACTGCTGATTTTACTGTCAAAAGCTTGTTTTTGTGTTTTTTCATTACCTGCACTTAATTTAAAAGTTTGTTTGTTGTAATTAACTGTTGAGGCTGCCCACTCAAGTGTGCTAGCCTGTGCATTAAATATACTGTAATTTTCTTGCTGTTTACTTGAAAAAAATATATATATATCATTGTTTCCCGCCTTTCCTTAACTAGAATAGTCCCCTATATAGGCTTTGCTGTATTCTGGACTCTTGGATAGTTCCTGTGTTGCCCATTTCCTTACTTGGATAGAAGGAAGTTTCTTTGCTCACCAGTGGGAGTGGGGAGCCTTGAGCAGTCTATCTGTCCCTGAAGGAGTGACCTCAGCACAAGAATCTTGTAGTAATTGGCAGTTTTGGGCCATTTCTAGCTCTTTGAAGTTCCCTGCTTAAAAATCTGCTTTTGCGCGGCTTTGCGTGATTGTGCGCATAGCGCAGCATTGGGCAGCGTCATTTAAACGGGTTTAAACTATTCCCGGCTCCACAAAGTCTGCTCTTCACTTTTTCCCTTAGAACTGCTCTATCTCTAAATTTAAACACCCTATTCTCAATCTAAGACCCTGCACTTGCCCAAACAAGCAATCTTACAATCTTGCACTAATAAACTAAAAGCACTACATCCTCATACACTCTCCACATTTACCTTGTCCCCTATTGGTCCTTTTTAATTAAGTGATAAAAGAGTTCCCTTTACTACTCTAGCATGTCCAAAGGTCAGTTAATGGTTTCCTCTGCAGTCCAGCTGGTGAATCTGGGAATCTTGAGGCAATGTTACAACTGCCTCATGTACACGGACAACCCTCTCCTCCTCCAAACAGGTTCAAACATATGTGAGAGATGCAACCATATAACCAAAATGGAGGCTGAGCTCTTTCACCTCAGAACTGGTGTAACCAGTCAGGAGGAGAAGGTAACCTCACACAACACTAATCCAGTTTCACATAGTCCTACCACAACAGCAAGCCAAACACATAAACACACAAAAACATACTCGGAAGCTCTAAATAAAACATACTCGGAAGCTCTAAATAAAAATCTACCTAAGCAGCAGAGACCTCCAAAGCAGACATCCAAGCAAACACTACCCCACAGCAAAACATGTGCAACACATAGCTCACAAAGTCAGTGTGCCAAACAGTCACATCCCTTAAGGCTGAAAAACACACCTGATACACTTGTAATAGATGATTCTATAGTCAGACACACTGACGTCCCGCTCACCAGGCTGAACAAATAGAAGGTCACAGTGAGCTGCCTGTCAGGCGCTAGGATCCGCCACATAACGCAAGCACTCAGGTCAGTCCAAAGCAAGTACAAATATGACTCTGTTATAGTACATGCTGGTGTGAATGACCTGAGACGTACCTCCCTTGACTACATGAAAAGAGACATAGAGGAGCTCTCTGATCATGTAGCCCAGGCCGGTATGACCCTGACCTTGAGCAGCATCTTACCCTCACCTAGAATGATGCCACAGTATAAAGACAAAATGATCGATTTTAACAATTGGCTAAAATTTTGGTGTCATTCAAAGGGGATCCAGTGCCTGTCAGCCTGGGATGACATGCTCAACAAGCCACATTGCTTCGCTAGGGATGGCTTGCACCTGTCACCCCTGGGCTTTCGGATACTGGCAAAGGCTCTTGCCACCCCCATAGTGCCTTTTTTAGGCAAGGCTCAAAAGACAAACACACCTCCATAGAAAACACAACGAACAAGAAACTAAGGGTAATGCTGCTAAACGCCAGACGTCTAAACCTCAAAATGCATGCACTCGAAGCCCTCCTCAGTATGGAGAACATCGATATCTGCGCAGTGACAGAAACCTGGTTCAAGGCTCCAGAGAGCACCCCAGCACTACCAGGTTATACCTCATATCATGCTTTTTGGCCTCAAAACTTGGACCGAACCACAAAAGGAGGGAGAGTATCCATATTTATCAAGGATACCCACACCTCCAGGTTAGTGGCATTGCACAAAGCATCAGAAACCATTCATGTGCAACTAACAGTGGGAAAAATTGCCTTTCAGTTTATAGCATGCTACAGACTACCATCTCAAAATCAGGAATCCCACTCGGCCTTCCTGAAAACATTGGAAAACATGAAGATCTCTCCAAACACCATTATACTGGGTGACTTCAACTACCCACACATAGATTGGGAGCATTACTCAAACTCCAACACCCTAGCCCAAAGGTTCCTGGAATTTATAAACTCAAATGCCATGGAACAACAAGTCACAACTCCCACAAGAGGGGAAAACATACTTGACCTGATCATCACCAACATGGGGACCCTATGCTCCACACCAGAAGTATACCCCTCATTGGTAAGATCAGACCATAAATTAATTTCACTGGATATCCAAAACCTGACCCCACCCCCAGCCCAGAAAACCACAGTGAAAAACTTCTCAAAAGCAAACTTCACACTTCTCAAAATCGAGGTGGAATCCTTCAAGGCCCCTGGGCCAGTGGAAACTACGGCCCAAACCACAGAATCCTATATAAACGCATTCTATGGACTCCTCCAAGAATGCATGGATCATGCTATCCCAAACAAAACCAAGTCCCAATCGTCCAAAGGCAGGCATCCAGTCTGGTGGACCCCAGCCATAAATAAGTTGTACAACAGAAGGAGGAAGCTACTACATGATAGAGCAAAATCCCTAAAAGGGAAGGCATCTCTGATCAGAACTAGCAAAAAATTACGATCCCTCATAAAATCCTCCAAGGCCAGCTTCGAGAGAAAAATTGCACAGGACACTAAAGACAATCACAAGGCTTCCTTTAGCTATGTTAGGAACCTGGGATGCAACTCCCAGATACGCTCAGAGTTGATTCTAAATGACAAAAAATACACTGAACCCACAGACATTGCCAACATCCTGGCAGACAGGTTCAGTGCAAACTTCTCCCCCCCTTCCCCCCAAAAAAACAAATATCTATCCCAGCAGAGTGCAGCCTACCTAACATCTCAGATGCTCAGGTGAAAGCCGCCCTCTCCAAAGCAAAAAACACTGCTTCAATGGGACCAGACGGCGTCCCGGGTTGCATCCTACATGAACTCCAAGAAGAACTAAACCCTCACGTAAAACTGCTGTACAATCTCAGCCTCACTACAGGATATGTACCCAAAGAATGGCGTACAGCAACAGTGGTCCCACTCCACAAAGGTGGTGCCTCAATGGACCCTGGTAACTATCATCCCATAAGCCTGACTAGCCTTATCTGCAAGGCCATGGAGAGGATCATCATGGAACTCATAAACAAAGATATTGGGGACCTACAGACACTAGATCCTACCCAATTCGGCTTTGTCAAGGGCAGATCATGCCTCTTGAACCTGGTCAACTTTTTCAAAACAGTCACCAAGGCCATAGATGAAGGGAAGGTAGCCCACACAGCCTATCTGGACCTTGCAAAGGCATTTGACACAATACCCCACTCGGACATCATAGATAAACTATCCAGCCTAAATATAAACCCCTATGTCACAAGATGGGTTGCTAACTGGCTCAAAGACAGAACCCACAGAGTCAGAGTTGCCGGAGCCATGTCAGACTCGAAACCGGTTACAGGTGGTGTCCCACAAGGCTCTGTCTTGGGACCACTCTTGTTCAGCATATACTTCTCTGAGGTACAGGCCAACATGGGAGGACTATGGCTGACCAAGTTCGCAGATGACTGCAAACTGGGTGCCATAATTTACTCTCCAGCTGACATGAACATCCTCCATAAAGGTCTCACAGAGATGGATAACTGGTGCCAGAGCCATGGCCTAAAGCTAAATGCCAAAAAGTTTATAGTCATACCCTTTGGCAAAAACAAAGTGCCCACAAATTACCACATAGGTGGTAACCCATTAAGTACGGAAGAAGTAATTAGAGACCTGGGGACGCAAGTTGATAGCAATCTCTCCTTTGACAACCACATTGCCAATGTGGTTAGAAAGACCTTCTACATAGCCCACCTTATTATGAAAGGATTCACATCCAGCTCAAGTGAGGTAATAGTGCCCCTTTATTCATCCCTCATTAGGCCGATTATAGAATACAATGCCCCTTTTGGGATGTACCTTACCCGACACCTGCAGCAACTAGAAAGACCCCAAAAGTACCTCACAAAGAGGATCAAGAGACTCAAACAGATCCCATATGCTGCCCGGTTAAAAAAACTCCAGCTCTACTCAGTTGCATACCACCTACTTCGAGGCGATCTATGCCTGACATACAAAGCTATGTCCAACCCAGAATTAATGGACATGCTCCACCTCAGAAAATCTAAATCCCATAGAACCATGCGCTCGAGGGACTTGAACCTCAGCACAAAAATAAATAGAACATGCTGGAGGGACAGATTCATAACCCAGAGGTTCCCTTCACTCTGGAATAAAATCCCAGTCCATGTTAGGCAGAGCACCTCACTGGCTGTCTTCAAGAGGAATCTTGATGAGTGGATGGGAGATCGTAGGTTTACCCCGGGGATTACTTCTGTGGCACTACTAGACAGAGGCACAGTAAACTAACCTTAAAAAGGGCACAGCAAACTCAAATCAAAGGGTGGCGAAAGCCAAACACACTCGGGCTAGGCTTATAAATGCCCCAGGACAGATAGCCTAGTATGAACCTATGAACCTATGAACATTTTTTTAAGATGCAAAAAGGGTGATGAAATTTTGGGAAAAATTATGTGAAAATAATGTTTTGGAAGGTATTTAGCAAATGAAGAATGTAAGTATAGATATGTTGGAATATGGCTATTATAGTAGCAAAAGAGGGGAATCTGTTAAGAATATAGGTAGAAAGATGATTTATATAGTCTGGACTATATGGAATGAAAGACTGAATGAGATAACATTTAATGGGAAATGGATACTGGCAGAGATACTGAAAAAAATAAGATTTTGGTTGTGGAAAAAAAGTGTGGTGGCAGACAATGAATGGAAATAAAGAGAATGGAATGTATGTATAAAGTTATGCAAATGACGGACAATATTATGTAATTGTTTATAATGTAGCATATGTATATTTTGTAAAAATTGCAGATATGGTATTTAATAAAAGACCCCTACTCTTTCTGATAAGTGTTCTGGAACCATTTACAACCACCTGAGCTATAACCAACTCAGGCAGATGGGGTCTTGGTTTAATGTCTCATCTAAAGGACAACATACCAGGAGTACAGCCCCCATTATGCTTCACTGCAGTGTCAGCAATTGATTTACCTGGTGTGAGAATAGAGTCCACAGCATTCTGCACCAAAGGCAAGTGTTCTACCTGTTACACCACTTATACTGCCTCCATGGTTAAGGTGTTTACCTCACTGTCAAATTTGATTCTCACCTTTGTAGGGAAATTGGCTAGGCTTAACATGGGCAACAAGGATAGCTAGTCTAGTAAGAACATATTAACCTATAATATTCTGGTGTTTCAAAGTTCACTATACTGTGACTATAATGTTTCAATAAAATATAAGTGTAAAATTTGTAACGTACTTGCTAATTATTTTCCTGTCAACAGATGTAGTCTGCAAAAATCACATTTTTCCAAGAAACCTGATTATTTTCAGTTTTGTCCTAGTTGGAAATGCAACAAATCTGAAATGTGTATTTTGCAATATCTAAAGACCCACTTAATCACACAAAATACATATTTTTCCTTACTGCTTTTTCCAAAACAGAAAAAAAATCAAATTTACTGTTTAATGTAAACTCTACATTTTTATATTACAAATTTACAATTTTAGACACATCTGAGTTCTTGTGACCATAACTTAACAGTCTTATATGCATGGATTTTTGCAGTTAAATGTTGTGGTTTAAATCTTATTAAAAACATTTCCCCATAAAAGCAACTCTCATCTTCTTTATGAAATGTTTACCATTTAAATGCTATATTAAATAAACCAAAATACTTAAATAAACCTTAGACTGTCTTTCCCAATATGTGTGTGTGTGTGTGTGTGTGTGTGTGTGTGTATGGGGGGGGGGGGTGGTACACCCAAACACACAGAAATACCTTGGAATAGTCTGTTTATGACTATGACTGTACATTAGAATTACTGTGCACAACTCTGAACATACCTTTTACCTGCAAAAGTTTCTGCCAAAGATATGAGAACGCATTAGGTTTTTTGAAAAATGCATTTTTTCTGTTTGATTATCACAGAAAAATATCTTTAACACTCTGCAACGGAAGTAGTGTCATTAAAATAGCAGCAAAGCATCACCAATTAAATAAAGGTGCACATTGTATTCAGGCAGAAGTAAAGGGAAATAAATCTGGAATACAACTGTCAGGTTAAATATTTACAAATATCTTAGCTTTCAGCCAATATCTGGAAATTATTGCATTAAAACCAAACTGTCATTGCTGCATTCACTTTACATACCTACAGATTTGGAATTAAAACCTGTTTAAATATTACTTTTATAAGATGCCACTGCATACAGATCCTGGGGAAAAAAGAAAATGTGTATTATTAAAATCAAAGTCCTTTTCTGTGCATAACTTGTTTCTTCTTCTCTTTTCCTGAAAACCGGCAGTCTTGATGGTCAGAGGTCTGATTTTCACATAGAACAGAATGCAGTGTCACTGTGTAAGTGCTCTGTAAAAGAGTTTTTCTGTTTGGAACTTTAGAATCTATGGGACATGAGCTGTGAATTAGTGGAAAGTTATTTCTATGTCTTTTTATCATTCTACTTTAGAAGGATAAACAATTCATTTTAGCAAAATTGGTTTTCCTGTGAAACATTGCCAGGCAGAATAATATCCAATATTTTAAATTGCAACATATCTTTATCCATCTTCCTTGGGTAAATCAGACCAATAAAGATGATATGATCAACTCACACATGCTGCTGGTTAGATACTTTTACCATATCATGACTAAAGTCTATGCTGCAAAAACGTCAAACTTTTAAACTCTTTTGCTTCCTGTCTTTAAACTTGATAGCTTCCCAGAATCCTGATAACTTGCATTCATCAGTCTTCTTTGCCTTATCAGTTCCTTTCTGTGTGACAGTTAAAGATTACCTTATGTATTCTTTCTCTCATTGGTCCTGCTATACATCAGGGATCACTTTACTGTTTACTGTACTAGAACATACAACATGCCATTAATGCTCTCTATGACTAAAAAAACATTAATTTATTGACTTTTTCTTGGTAGGGAATCTCCCTGTAAAAACTCAACACTGTTCACTCCTGAACTGCAATTAAAAAAGAAAGTTTGCCTACTGACCACATATCTTTCAGAATGAAAAACGCTGAAATGGTACCTGCTTTCAGTTCTTTTTATTTTACAACAAACCTTACTCTGTTATGGACTAAAATTCCATCTGTCTTAATCCCTGCATCTTCCTTTCTCCATCAACATGTCCAGATTGTCTATTCTCTGGGTGAATACTTACACTATAGGATGCCATGGCCTTCTGTTTTACCACTGCTTTTTCCCCTCTTATCTGTGTCATAAATTTGATAAGCAGATGAGATAACATGCCAGGCTCTTTTAGAAAAACTGTATGTAAATACCAATGTGAAGAGGTTGCTTATTACTCTCAACTATAACACAGAAGCAGTTTAAGCAAGACATTTAGTGTTAAGAATAGATGGGCAATATAAAGCAAAAACTAACAAAATCTATTATAGTCTCACATATTCTAAGCTAACAAGACAGAAAAGGTTTAAAGTACATGAAAGAGTACAGAACAGTTTTCATGATAATATTCTTTAAAATACTTCCAGTTATAATTCACATCCTTAACTAAAAGCCAAACAGTACAATCTTTATTCAAAGACTACTGTTATTCATTACATATTCTTACATTGTGGTGGTTCTCATGACTTCATCCATGTATTACACAAACAACATTGTATTCATTATAGAATATGTAACAAAACAAGGCCAATGATCTTTTCTACAAGCAATATTCTATAACATTCCTTTGTTTCATAATAAAGCAGTACTATGAGATTTATTCAAAATGACAATATATAGTTGCTATACTCATACCTTTCAGAATATAAACATGTTTCTGGCCTAAAATATACAAATAATTTTGACAGATATAATGCCTGAAATAATTCTACTAGGGAAAATATATTTTGACACTTATATTTTAGTTCTTTTCCCTATAACAAGATTCATCTTCACCCCCAAACTATTTTACAATGGGGGTGTCAAATGTCTAGAAAGTGTGTGTGTGTGTGTGTGTGTGTGTGTGTGTGTGTGTGTGTGTGTGTGCGTGTGTGAAAAATATGTACAGAACTAAGGCACATGCCATTTTTCAACTATAATAATTGCCAGAGTGCACACACACACACACACACACACACACACACACACACACACACACACACACACACACACACACACACGCACACACGCACACACGCACACGGACACACGCACACGCACACATGCACACACACTAGTCAGGGTTGGCACTTCCTATCAGAGAAACAATATTGCCACAAGAGTGTTTTAATTTTCTAGGTAAGCAGATCTTTATGGCTTAGTTTTAAAATGCTGACCTAACAGGAAATGAAAGAATCAAGTGAACTAGACCAAAAGTATAAGGGAGAGCTTATCACAAGATCCAGTACAAACTGAATATCTGCCAGTATTGAACATTTCCAGGGCACCCATTTGGATTAGACATACATAATGAGACCATTTTCTACTAAGAACTATACATCATTTAATCTCCCTTTCTTGTGGGTGCTGATGACCTCTTACAAAGACTGA
The DNA here is from genome assembly GCF_019279795.1 of Protopterus annectens. Taxonomy (NCBI): domain Eukaryota; kingdom Metazoa; phylum Chordata; order Ceratodontiformes; family Protopteridae; genus Protopterus; species Protopterus annectens. The sequence goes on along the minus strand of NC_056729.1, from coordinate 148,493,039 downwards.
TTGCATTTCAGTAAGAAGCTCTTGTGTAAATCTTAAAGGAAATGAAAGACAACCTGCTTCCTAGTAATGCAGTGATAACGTTTGTGTATTTTTTGTCTCTGTTTATTCATATGAATATTTTTCCAAGTTAGAAATTGACCTTTTCATCTTTCATCTTTTAGTTAGAAAGCAGATGTAAGACCAGCAAGATGGTTTAAGAATTTTTTGGAAGATAACTGTAAAAAAACTTTTCTTTGAATTTCTCTGTAAAGGGTGTATGTTTTCTGTGTATTTAGATATCAGAAAGCTTTGCATAATTTTATGTACATTATAAGTAACACTGTCATCTCACTTTATGTTCTAAAATTTGGTTCTTGCATATGGTGCTTTTTGCATGAGTCTGTTTGTACTACATTGTGGGTGTGCAGAGTGTGTGTAATAAAGAAGAAAGGCCTGGCAATCTGCTTCCATTCCCTCTTTATTAATAAACTTTGTACATGGTGGCAGTTTGTCATAGGATAACTATAAGAATTAAATACAATTCAACAGAATAGGATGAATGGAGTTTATTATTCATATGATCACAGGATCATAGGAAGCTACTAGGCTATTGGCCCTGAGGCCCTTACAAGCCTAGCCAAGAATTTAGCCGCTGTTCCAACAAGTCAGCACCTTATGCCACTGTCCAGCAGGGACACGGGGGAATCCCAGGGGTGTGTTTTCTGTTCCCCATCCGGTTATCCAAGTTGTGCTTAAAAAGGGTTAATGAGGTACTCTGCTTGACGTGGAGAGGGAGCCTATTCCACAAAAGGGGAAGTCTCTGGGACACAAATCTGTCCCGCCAACAAGTCCTATTAATGTTACAGACCAGGTTGAGGTCAAGTGTGCAGGTTACTCGAGTGCAGCTTGATTTGCAGATATGCAACAGTCCCATCAGGGCGGGGTCTGAGATTGCTTTGTATGCCAGACAGAGGTCACCTCTGAGGAGTCTGTAGGAGACTGAGTAGAGGGACAGGGCTTTTAGCCTATCTGTGTAGGGTAGATGTTTGAGGCCATGGATTCTCCTGGTGAGGAACCTCTGTGGTCTCTCTGGCTGCTGCATGTGCTTTGTGAGGTACATGCAGAAAGGGGCATTGTACTCAATAATGGGTCTTATAAGGGAAGAGTACTTTTCCATTAAATCCCTACCAGTTTGCACTGCTGTGTCGCCAACCATAGCTATAAGTAATGGACGGTCCCGTGATGGTACATCACCATAAAAGTAACTGGTAAAGGTTGTGGCGTTAATGATTATTATATTCCATGATGTGACGAGTCATCTTTGGTGAAGCAGTTCCTCTCTTTTGGATTCCAAAAAGACCCATGTTGCAGAGTTGGTGCACTCTGACATAAGCATCAACTGTTGTGACCATTATAATGCAGGTAGTAACATGGCCACATAGCAGGGTATATAAACAGGGTGGTAGTTAAGTGTGACGTATGTATGTCACATTCTGTCAGGTAATGCTTAAGTACAGGTCAAGGGTAGGATGTGAGACATTTCTATGCTTTTCCTTCACTGCTGTAATGAAGACAGAACAGGTGTAATTTATTTCGGTATGTACCGTTTTAACAACGGCATTGGAATATACCGTTCCTTTGAAGGAAACTTAGGGACAGTTGATGCCCGTTACTGGCTCTGTGAAGCAAATGTAGGGACAGTTGATAGCTGTCATTGGCTGTGTATGATTGGGCCCCATGCGCAAATGTGAGAAAACAGGTTTGTAGATTGAATGGGTCTCCATTATTGCAGATGTGTTTAAAGCAACTGTGATTAAAAGGAGCAGAAAATGAATAAAACTGACTTGCTTCTACTTTTCTGGTGTTAATGTATGTATGTACGTTCACTGAACTGACAGTTTAGTAACAGTGCATAGTAAAATACATCTTTCAGGACTGCACTGGTTATGCAGAACAGACAGCAAGCTTCTGCATTTATAAGGAAGGCAGGATGAGGTGGAAAAAGAGAAAGAACTTGGTGTGCGCCAAACTAAACACAGGCTGAAAAGGTACAGAGGCGTGGATGCTAACTTAGGCTATAAAACAGAGTAGTGCAATGTGGTAGGGGTTTAACGGAAAAGTACCAAGGGAAGAAAACAGGGATGTTATGACCACCTTGTCTCTGGATGACATACCCTTACTAATGAGGTGGGCCATATAGAAAGCTTTCCATACAACACAGGCAATATGGTGGCCAAAAGTCAGTTTGCTATTAGCTTGGGTGCCCAAATCCCCTTACAACGGATTGCACGCTTAGGACCTTGTTATCATTGTGATAATTTGAGGGGACATCACTCTCCCCAAAGGGGATGATGATTTTTGATGATGATGATTTTTGGCATTCAGTTTGAGGCCATGTTTTTGGCACCAGTCATTTGTTTGGGTGACACCCTCTTGGAGGATGTCCACAATCACTAGGGAATTGATGACAGCATCCAGTTTGTAGTCATCTGCAAACCTGGTCAACCATATCCCACCAGTTTTGCCCTGCACCTTATAAAAGTATATCCCAAACAGTCAGAAGCCCCAAAACAACTAAAATGTTTGGTTTGCTGATTATTGAATTGCATGAGTGGAATTTTAACAGAATTGAGTAAATATAACTATCAGTATATGTCCTTTGAAGCAATCCTACTTTTGTAAAACTAATATAAGCATATATAATGTAGATGGCTTACCTTAAGGCTGTTCAGTAATGTTGCTTGTGGACTGACAAACTAGTTTGGCTGTTTGCAGTTTAATGTGACAGGCACTAGAAACGGTAATCATATTGAAAAGACATTATTAATCCCTCCTGGACATCAATGTGAATGTGAATATATGTGCATGTGAGGGAGTGACAAAAACCCAAGTAGAGGCAACAAGCAAATATTTTTCCCCAAACCTAGAAACCAGGAAATAACAGAAGTGCGCTGTAGCACCCATAAGTGTGACCTCAACCTGGACTGTAACATCAATAGGACTTGTTCACAGGATAGCTTTGTGTCCCAGAGACTCCCCTGTCTGTGGATTGGCATCCCTCTCCACTAAAAATACCCCGTTATCTCTTTCAAGCACAACCTGGTTAACTGGATGGGAACCAGAAAATACACCCCTGGAATTCCAAATGTGTCCCTGCTGGACTGGCTTGCCTTATGCCTAAACAGAGAACTGCTGAGGCTGTAGAAGTGACAGCTGATGACATAAAACTACCCCCAACTATGAATCTCCATCCTGCGCCATCCCCTTTCTATAGCCATAAGTCATCCTCTGATTATATCCACCACAATGGCCATAAGGAAGCAAAATCTTGTGTGATGAAGAGTGCAGCAAACACGACTGACTTAAGAGAACCTGCGACACCCCATCTGCTCAGCCAGGAGCATTCCATTTCAATACAACAAAAGCGTGATATCCATTCTAATGCAAAGAACACCAAGACAGCAAAGCATATTACTGCTGTCCTGCAATCCCCAAAGACTCTCCTGCCTGCTGTATGTCTTCACTGACTACCAAACCTACACCAGCAACAACAATATGACCCAAGACAGCCACCAAAATGGACAGCTTTACTTTCTCAAGACTTTGGGTTTCTAAATACCATGACAGGAAATACTCCATTCCTAAGTCAAAGTATGACTAAACTTTATAAATCTAGTATTGTTTCAGTCTTTGATGTTAGCCAAAAGCACTCACAATGTGCCCCGTAATGACTCCTTCTATAATCTGTATGGAGTTACATGCATCAGAAATATAGCCCAATATGGCTGCAATTCTATGAGCCCCATTGCTCCTGCGAGCCTTGAAACCTTCTAGGTATCCTTCGTCCGCAGATCTCTCTGCTGCAGAGTGAGGTGTAAAAGGCCTTTCTTACATTTGGAAATTGGCGACTCAGCACTATTTCCCTTACAGCCTAATCCTACCTGCTTCTCCCCAAATTTGTACTTCTGCCATTGAAGAAGCTAGTCATTAACATTAATTTGCCATGCTGTAAATTTATACCCACAACCATAATATAACTCCCACAAGAAATAACCCTATAGCCTCGGTGCTCCTTTCATTTCTCCAGTACTCCACAGGCCCTGCATTGCCCAAGAACCCAATTAATTTATGAGACCACAAAGCAAATAGTGCACCCCTTAGGTCCTTGATGTAACTACGAGGAAAACATAGACTTCTGACAACAATTTTGCATCCTGCCTTCCCCCAATGGCTAATACTACTCCGCGCATGCATGTAACCAGTTCCACTCATCACAGAAACCCCTTTAACTGAGCCTGCTGCTCAGCTGATGAAAAACAAACACTAAGCCATCAAACTTAAGTATGAGTAAATTTTTACCTTTAACCCTCGACTCGGACATCAGCTCAGTAGAGATCAAAAGACACTGCTGACTGCAAGAAAACTGACAAAGCCATGTGTGTAAATAGGGATAACTTAAGGTTATTTTAACTATTAACTCACTAATGTGTTTCCACTAACAGGAGTCACTGAAGGGTATGAACCGTGAAAAAACTTAAGACACTTGAGAGGCAAGCACCTCCATGCACAAAAGGGAGCAGATGATTCTATTAGTCACTTGCAAAATGTGCCCACCCCTCCATGACCGTTACAGCCTCACTGCTCCTAAGAAGACAGTTGTTTTTACTGGACAGCAGGAATCATCACCGCAATCCGTCAGAAAGCAACAAACCCTATAAGAAACGTATGAAAACCCTGAGGCAAGCCTGCCCCTTCAATCTAGACATTCTGAAAACATAACCGGTTGAGAACAGCAGGAAACCAGTGGACACCATGGGACAATGATCCACATTATTAATTTTTTTTTCTTTTTAACTTGCTTCATGACAGTGCTCCTTACTCATGGAGCCCTCCCCCTGACATGTGAAAGCCTGCAGAAACCAAATGCCATCATGGAAGCCAAAAGAAATACACAATATAAATACTCAATAACAAATAACAAACTTGTCTATGTTAATCAGTCTAAGCTCCAGTTAGCATTGAATTCCTGGAAACTGCAGAGGAAAGCAACAAGAAAAAAACCCCCTGATAACACAGAGGAAACTAAATAAATAAATCAATAAATAAAGACATATATAAAGACCACCTGCCTCCAACCAGTACCCAGAGGCCTACCATCTCTCCTAGGTATACCTACAGGTTGTCATGAGCGTACCCTGCCATAGGAAGTTCACGCCAAAATGTGATTACTTACCCAGCTACACTTGTCTAAACCCCTTAAGACCCTCCCCACCCTTACCTCATTTCCTCTCACACATTCCTCCTTCCATTTAACCCTTTCCATTCCCAACCCTCTAATTCCCCCAGTATATTTATCCAAACCCCTTTCTGAAGATGTCCCTGGACAAATTGGTTTGTTACCAAACCTCATTTCCCCTAAACACAGTTTTTAAAATAATACAGATGTTATCTAATGAAATACTAGACATAGTTTAGTGCTTATTTAAATTTGATGTGTAGATAATTTTATAGTTTGCTGAATGTCCTGGTCTGTCAGGAATATAGAATTAAATAAACATTGTCTGCACAGCACAGGATATTTATTTTATTTTATTTTTTTATTTTACATTTGTTGACCGGGCTAGTCTGGCTGGATAACAAGTCCATTTTCAGCAGAGGCCCGAGGAGAAAAGCTCCACTATCTACTAGTACATTTCATAATCAATATATTTGCTCAAAAAAAAATACATCATTAAAACATTGCAAGAGAGATATTCAACAGTAATGTAACAAGTTTTCTCATAATAAAATAAGAAAGATACTATTATTCAATTTCAACAAATTTACAGAGAAGGTATAATACTTATAGTTCTAATAGAGGTAGGATCAGAAACAGAAGTTGGAGTGGAGAGGAAAGGAGTAGAGGAGTAAGAGAGTAATAAATAAGATAAATTAGTCAGGTGTACTGCAGGAACAGAGCCAGTGGTTTTGGAAGTATAGTTTAATTTTCTGTTTGAAAAGAGGCAAAGATGTAGTCAGAGTTATGTCACTAGGAAGAAGATTCCAGTTTCTACCTACAGTATTAGTGAAAAGACAGTCACCGGCAAAGTTGTTTGACTTAATTGCTTTGGCCATTAGTTTATGAGAAGAGTGTAGGGAGTTGAGATTGTTATAGGGGATTATCAGTTGAGAAAGTATTGGTGTGTGGTCAGGTTGATAAAGTATACTATGAGCAATAGAGAGTTGAGGGATAAGCAAGTAGTTTTGGAATTCAAGCCAGCCTAGAAGTTTTAGGTTTAGACAATGGTGGGTTCTGAAGGGGTTACCAGTGGCAAAGCGGGCAATATTATTGTAGCAGGTTGTTAATTTAGCTAGATTGCTTTTTTTAAGATTGGTATAAATAGATGAAGCATATAGAAGTGAAGATAAGAGATGTGATTGGGCTATTTTAGTTCTAGTTGCTGGGGTTAGAAAAGGTTTAATTCTATATAGGGATCCTATTTTTCTGTTAACTAATTTGATGGTGTAGTTAATGTGTTGATCGAAGGAGAGATTGTTGTCGATAGTTATACCTAGCAGTTTTGTAGTAGAGTCAGGTGAGATGATAGTGTTCGTGTTAGAGGAGATGGAGAAATGTAAGGGGGTGGTACGAGAGGTGGGGGTGAAAAGGAGAAGTTTAGTTTTTTTGGCGTTAAGTAGGAGGAATCGTTTTGAGAACCATGTTTCAACAGTATTAAATATGTTTTGGGTAAGTGAGATCAGTTCTGTGGTGGAAGGAGCAGAACAGATAAGGGTTGAATCGTCTGCACATTGAATGCATGTTGCTTGTGGGATAGCAGAATGAAGATCATTAATGAAGAGAGAGAAAAGAAGGGGACCAAGAATGGAGCCCTGAGGAACTCCGATGGAAATTGACAAAAGAGAAGAGATATGGTTTTCCCATATGACTGCTTGCTGCCTGTTGCTAAGATATGAAGTGAACCATTTAATAGCTAGGTTGTCGAGTGATAGAGATTCAAGAATGTTAGTTAAGAGAGAGTGATTGACCATGTCGAATGCTTTTGAGAGATCAATGAAAAGAGCAGAAGAGAGAAGATTATTGTTGCGATTTTTGTTGATAGTATCTATAAAAGAAAGAAGGGCAGTGGTGGTGCTGTGATGAGGTCTAAAGCCATGCTGACAGGGTGCTATTATGTTGTGAAGAGACAGATATTGTACTAGTTGCTGGTGAATGCATTTTTCCATAATTTTTGCTAAGGGTGAAAGGAGAGCAATTGGTCTATAGTTGGAGTAGTCAGTAGAGTTGCCTCCTTTATGTAGTGGAATAATATGAGAGACTTTCCAGATTTCTGGGATGGATCCTTCTTGGATAGTTCTGTTTATGAGTATGGATATAGGGTATGCGATTTCTTTGGCTGCTTTTGGAGGAAAAGTGAGGGTAGCTTATCAGCTGAAGGAGTACAAGGTTTCAGTTTGTGAATGAGTCTATAGATGTAGGAAGTAGATGTAGGTTTTAGAGAGAAGTTGTAAGAAGAGCTAGCTGGATTGTTTGGGGGTAGTAGTTGTTGGTATTCATTTGTCTAGCTAGGGATTGAATAGTTTCTGAAAAAAAAGAGTTAAAAGTATTAGCAGTCAGGAGAGGAGTGTCTGGGTTGGCATTTAGCGGGGAGGGAGTTTTGGCAGTACCTGGGGAAAGGAGTCTGTTCACAGATAACCAAAATTGTTTGGAGTTGTTAAGATGGGTTTGCTGAAGTTCACAGTAGTATTTTTTCTTGTCTGAGATTATAGCTTTTTTAGCTTGATTTCTAAGCTGGCGGAAGTAAAGAAAATCTGGGCTATTTCTGTGGCATCTCCATTTGGTCCAGACTTTATTTCTGGTGAGGATGAGTTTTTTAGTGTCTTTGGAGAGCCAAGGGGCAGTTTTGACTTCATTCTAATGGATCTCTCTGGAGCATGTCTATCAAGAATGGATAAGAAAGTAGTATTAAAGAATAAAACTGCATCATCAAGAGGAAGTGTTTTTAAGGAGTTCCAGTTACAGATGCTGAGTTCAGCTCGAAAAAGGTCTATATTAAAATGCTTGGTAGAGCGAATTTGTTGGATATTAGGGGTGCTTACACAATCTGACTTTTCTCTAGAAATATAAGTTAGGAAGTGATCACTGATATCATCTGGCAAGGTGCCTACGTTATATATTTTGTTATTATTGTTTGTGAGTATCCAGTCTAATATGCTCTCTCTTTTAGTGTGCTTATTGATTCTGGTGGTAGAGGTGATAGTTTGGGAGAAACTGTGTAGATTAATATGAGAGGATGGATTTTCAGCATTAATAGTACTCCAGTCTATGTTAAAGTCACCTAGGATTATTGTTTCCTGTGGGTAGGTGGTAGAAACCCAACTAAGAAAGTCTTCTAATATTGGAATATTGTTACCTGGAGGTAGATACAAGCATATGATATAAAGGGCTTTTTTAGCATTTAGTTGGAGTTTAGTTGTGATGGCTTCTATTTTGCTATCCTGGTTTGGACATGTTGGTAGAGTAGTAATGTTAAGTTGATTTTTAAAAAGGATTGCTACTCCACCACCCCACGCTTTGCTCGGTCTTGTCTAAGTATGTTATAGCCTTGGGGTATTATCTCAGAATCCTTGGTGCTTGATTTAAGCCAGGTTTCTGAGAGGCATAGAATGTTGAAAGAGTAGGTGTCTAGGAGGGCATGAAGGTGGGGTATTTTATTGTTTATACTTTGAATGTTAAGGTGCCCAATGAGGAGTTGATTTTTAAGATTTGAAGAGCATATTTGAGGGGAGAGGTCAGCTGGGCCTGGGTTGGGGTGAATGTCACCATCTAGTAAGGTGGGATTACCTAGTTTGTCTATAATGTTATTGTTTAGTAAGGTTAGAAGTTTAGGTTTTTCATCTGAGGGTGGGATATAGTTGAGGTGAGATAGTCTGTGAAATCTAGGAAGAAGGTAATTAGGGGTGGATTTAGTATTGGAGTATGATGTGAAGGTGTATATGGTTGAGGTCTGTTTTGTGTGGAAGTAGGCAGGATGGTAAGTGAGGTTTCAAAGAAGGTAAGATGGTAAGTGGAAAATAGGGTGGTTAAGAGTAGGACTGATAGAATACAGAGTGTTGGAGAGTAGGGAGTCATTGTTTACAGAAATAAGGAAAAAGAGAGAGAAGAGAGAAAGATATGGGAGATAAGGTAAGTAGGAGGAAGTAAGCCTGTTAAGAAGGGTAGGGGGGAGCTGTAGTATATTAAAAATGTATCAGAGAGGGGTAAGACTGGTGGAGAGAGTGGAAGGATGAAGGGGATATATAGTATGAGAGGTGAAAGGTCATGGTAGTGGGAAAGGAAGTAGAGAGGACCAGGAGGAAGAGGTAAATAGTAGGAGGGGTGTGTAGAGGGGTGGGCTCAGACAAAGAAAGGGCGGGATAGGACAGTAGGGTAAAGGGGGTGTGTCTGGGGAGCTATAAGAGTAGGACCCCTGGGGGTGGGTGGGAATTGGGGGTAGGGAGGGGAGCGGAGTGAGCCCGAGGGCTTAACGGAGTGGGTAGAACCACAGAAGAAGAGATGAGGAAGGAGACAATCAGAAATGCAGGTAAGTAAGAACAGACTAGGTGAAAGTCTAGTAGGAAAGGGTAGGGATAAGACTAGAGAGCACCAGAAAGTTGAACAGTGTTTAATAATAGAGAGGTAGTGTAAAGCTTACAGCAGGAGGACAGGAGGAATTGTAGAGGTAAGAAAGAGAAAAAGCTAGTTGCTGATAAGGATTCAAAATAGATGAGAAGGCTGATAGATGGCAAAATAGGGTAGAGAGTACAGGTCACTAAGAGAAAAAGGACAGTGATAAGCTTTAAAGTCTGAAAAGGGCTAGAAGGAGCCAAGGTAGCATCAAGGTAGTAGCTAGGAGAGGAAGGTACTTTGGTAAGTAGTTCAGGTAGAAAGGATAGCGAGTGGGGATGGAAATACGGGATAGGATAGTGAGGGGGCAAAGTGAAAGAAAAAAGTAGGGTGAAAAGAGTGGCTGGAAGGAGAAGTGAGTACAAAACAAGGGGGGAGGTCAGGTGCAAGAGGTAGCTGGCTGTAGAGGCTGAAACACTGGCAGCTTTAAGCTCTTTTAGGAGACCCAAAAAGGGAGCCAAACAAATCAATAATATAGGAGCCCAAACACACTCTTTATTCCTAGAATGGACAGGGTAGGTTGATGCAGTCCACGTTAGTTTCACTGATTGGACGGCCAAGGTCTTCAGACACAGGTTGGGAGTAGCTTAGGGCAGGAGTAGAGCTAGAGCCTAGAGTCTTTATTCCTAGAATGGACAGGGTAGGTTGACGCAGTCCACGTTAGTTTCACTGATTGGACGGCCAAGGTCTTCAGACACAGGTTGGGAGTAGCTTAGGGCAGGAGTAGAGCTAGAGCCTAGAGTCTTTATTCCTAGAATGGACAGGGTAGGTTGATGCAGACCACGTTAGTTTCACTGATTGGATGGCCAAGGTCTTCAGACACAGGTTGGGAGTAGCTTAGGGCAGGAGTAGAGCTAGAGCCTAGAGTCTTTATTCCTAGAATGGACAGGGTAGGTTGATGCAGTCCACGTTAGTTTCACTGATTGGACGGCCAAGGTCTTCAGACACAGGTTGGGAGTAGCTTAGGGCAGGAGTAGAGCTAGAGCCTAGAGTCTTTATTCCTAGAATGGACAGGGTAGGTTGATGCAGTCCACGTTAGTTTCACTGATTGGACGGCCAAGGTCTTCAGACACAGGTTGGGAGTAGCTTAGGGCAGGAGTAGAGGTAGAGCCTAGAGCAGAGCAAGCTCACAGTGCAGCAGCCACAGCAGCCAGAGATCCAGAGATGTTCAAGATGGTCAAGGATATCCTCCTGAGATTGCAAGAGATTTGCTGATATTTATATATTGCAGTAGTCTGTGAAATGTCTGGTAGTACTGAGATTTCTTTAATGTCAGGAAAAGTAGGATAGCAAACAAAAGTATAATCAGTTTGGGACTAGGCCTTATGATTGTTGTGTGAAAGAAAATTTAATTTTAGAATGTTAGAATATTCCAAATAAGTCTATTGAAATGCATTTGCTAATATTCTTTATGAGTTCATTATGATGAACAGCTAAATTATTTTCACTACCTTTTTCCGTCTTTTTTATTTAGTGTCATGGTCCACTCCTTTTTATAACAGTAGTTTTGCACATAAACTCCACAAAGGTACTGAGCAGATATTTAAAAATCTGAACTTTTGACAGGTGCATAGGGTGAGACAATTGAAAAAGGTCTTTGCTGCATCTTGGAAGGTGATTTCAACCAATCATAATCTTCCTTGGTCGTTGTCCTTCAAATACTAGATGACCAATTTAGGAATTGTTTAGAGATAAAAGCCACAACATTAGAAATGGTATCATTAACTGCTACGGTTACCAGGCTACTCCATTTTGCATTATCATTTACAAGCTGTTGACACGACATGAATGCAGACAATTTTTTATGCAATTTGTGGAAGTATCAGAATATTTTTTCAACTTTATTTAATAGAGAGGGAAGATGGGATGCTTCAAGACAAAAGACTTACAATCACTATCTTCCCAGGATTACATCTCTACACTCTCATCTCAGTACTTTATACAGTTAGCTTTGCTCAGATATTGTTATTGCATTAAAGGATATGCTGATGTAAGGATTGATGGACTAGGGAGAATTTTATTGGCTGTGCATGGGTAATGCAGTTGATGCATCTGAGGTGTCAGTAAGGTAACAGTTGGGATTATGTGCATACCATTCGACTGTGTCATGGCTGCAGCATCTCTGGGGTTTCTGCTTGATGTTTTGGGGCCATTTGCATAACATGGCGAACTTAGGGTGGATCAAAGAAAGTTGCATTCAGGGAGGGGTTTCTGCCATTTGTGTTTTGGCTTTCATACCCCTAAGCAAATTCATTATTATAGAGAGCAAGTGGAAGGAAAGGCGGGTAAACAAGTGGGGCGGGGTTCAATTTAATTGTGGTCTGTGTATTGAGGCGGCAGTATGCCTTTCAACTGTAAAGATTGTTACAGAATGTGCAGATGATGATGCTTCATAACTGGAGTTTGTTTCATAGACTTCTGTTTTTTGGCTAGTTGTGGAAAAGCATTAAAGATTGACATTGGAAAATTTTGAGTTTCCTAATATATACCATCTAGAGGATACCTCAGCTCATTTGTTAGTTAGGGCCAATGAGCACTTATTGCTCTAAGAGGTGGAGGACTATGGGCTTTGTCCACATTACCTGGGCTAAGAGGTCTGGAGGTAGGTGTATCGCTAGAGCACTTCAATTGTAGCATGGCTTGCAAGGTAAGGGGGCAGATGAATAAAACGTGGTACACATACTAATGGCTTATGGCTTATGGCTTATGGCTTATTGACAGCTTCAATTGGGAAGGTTAAGCAGGTTTTATATATATATATATATATATATATATATATATATATATATATATATGTGTGTGTGTGTGTGTGTGTGTGTGTGTGTGTGTGTGTGTGTATCTATTTATATATATATATATATATATATATATATATATATATATATATATATATATATATATATATATATATATATAAAATAAAATAAAATAAAAAAAAAAGATGAGAGAAGGGTTGCCCTAACTCATACTTTGGAAAGAGTTGAATATGGTTGTCGGTCCCCTTTATAGCACGTAAGATTAAGATGTTTTGGTTTATGGCAGTGCATTAACAGTTTCTTTTCTTTTACAGATGAATGAGGGATGAGCTATATTGGACATTGTGCCCATAGCTGGAATGGTGGGCAATGAGGTCGTGTAAAGGTGCGTAGAGTCACATCAGTAGGTGGCCTGAAGGTGATGCATGCTGTTTGGCTGGAGTGGTAAGTAAGGAGGGCACAGGCGGACTACTGTTTGTTAAGCAAGGCTTGGTTTTGGGATCTTCTAGCAGATGTTTAGGGTTGATTCATTACTGGATGTAAGAGGGCTCACTGACAAGAAAGCTTTAAAGTGGAAATCCAAGGGATATGGGACTTTGGTGTGGGTTTCAGTTTAGCAGAGAACATGGTTTTAGTTGGGGAAGTCGGAGGGAATATGGCCTATTTTACTTGGTTGATATGACAGTGGTATGGTTTGTTGCTTGTCAGGCTGGGTTAGCAGGTCTAGACACTAGTTGCATCATTCTGGGGCAGCTGTTATAAGTCAAGTATATGGTAGGGATGTTAGCTTGGTCAAATTGTGTTGCAGTCATCAGTGGGTAGGAGACTGGTGGGACAGGTTGTTGAGTTATTTGGTTCAGGCTTGTACACAGGGCAGGACTCACCAGCTGGTCAGGGAGGATTTAGCTGTAATTTTTACATTTTCATGGGGGATAGGGTTATGTTAATTTACTAACTTTTGGACAGTGCTTCCAATGCTAGAAGGATAGGTTTGTTAATGTGAAGTCTGGCAGACTTTACCTATTGTCAAGGTAAGCAGATTGCAAGGTTGGGCATTGGCATATGGTTGGTCATTGGCCTACAGGGTATGTGGTTATTCCTTCAGGGATGTAATGATGTCATTAAAGGGAAGGGGGGGTTCTGCTTGGCAGATGTTTTCTTGCCTTATAGTGGACAGTGGGTATGATGACAGGATTACTGGGTAAGTGATCCATGATAAAAGAAAATCTCAGTTTGGTTATTTAGGATATCTATTGTGGGGAAAAGGGGCTGTGGTTAGGCATGATGGCATGTCATTGACTGTGTTTTGTTTCAGGTGATATTGGGCTCTTTAGAGTTTGATGGTACATTGTGCTGGAAAGGTTGTCCTTGGAGTGGATTTAGTGTTTGGTGGTGCAATTGTCAGGTAATTACATGGGAATCATTGTGAAGATATGATTGGGGGTTAGGTAAAGACAGTTTACTCAATATGCAGGGGTTATGTCAGGTTATGATTAGGGTTTAATTTCAGCCGTTCAAGCAATTAGCTGTTTGGGCTATTTAGGTGACAGGACTCTGGGAGGCGATAACATGGATCCAGTAGATGTTTGGCTTAATGCCTTTTAATGAGCAGTTAGGTGGGAAGTTTGGTAGGGATGAGGGAGAACAGCCTGGTCAGGCTGGTTGGCGGAGAAGAAGGACAGGCTTGCCCTCTTCTCTCCCCCCTCTGGTGTTTGGATGTTCATTTCAAGGGTTTGGGAAAGAAAAGTAAACAGATGGAGGCTGCTTGTTAAATAATAAGCGGAGGTAAGGATGCTGCTTATTTGGTGGAAGGTAATTCAATAAATGGTGTATGAAGTGAGTCTTGGATGCTGCTTCATAAGTAAAGGTTGTATGGGTAATTCAATAAATGGGATATGAAGTGAGTCTTGGATGCTGCTTCATAAGTAAGGTAAGCGAGCAGAGGTATGGACACTGCTTACGGGGACAGGATGACTAGGTCATGCTATCCTGATTAACATTACATGGATGTTATGCTGTGATTAAAAGCAATTTTCCTGTGTTCAGTTGTAGTTAATAAATGTTGGTTATCAAAGCTATGTTATGGAAGTTTAATAAAGGTCATCAAATGTCATTCAGTGTGATGTGTTTATTGAAAGGGACCTGGACAATAGTCATTAATAGAGATTCATACGATGTTTGTGCAAAACAGACTCAACTAAAGGTCATACAAACCCTCTTAACATAGAAAAGTGGAGCCAGAATGTATTTACTTAATTTACTTAGGTTCATAGGTAAGTATTTGGCTAGCAGTCCTTGTAGGTCATTTTAAGTCTAAACAACTTTCCTTTTAAAGGTGTGAATCAAACCCTATACCTTTCATCTGTCAGGTATACTTCTCAATCATTATACCAACCCTATTTGGTCATCTTTAAATTGTCAGAAACTACGTGGCCTAATATTTAAGGTGCTTACTTCAGAAGTGCATGTTACAGGGTTTGATCCTCACTTTAGGAAGCAGCATGTTACAGGGCTTGATCCTCAATTTAGGAAGCAGGGCTAGGCTTAAAACGCCTCCTGAGGTCATTAGCTTAGTAATCACCTATGACTTTCAAAGAGCCTATGTTATATATCATAAGATTTTCTGGGTTGGGAGTTTGTATAATGGTTAAGGTGTTTACTTCACAGACACAGAATACTGTGTGATTCTCACCTTTGCAAGGGGAATTGACTAGGCTTAAAATGGCCCAAAACAGCAACTTGCCTAGTATTTACCTATGAATCCATCAGTTATCTCACATTTTCATTGATTAACATGGATATCAAGATATTAGCTACTACCTCAAAAGGATGATTTAAAAATGTCACTGTCAATTTATTATATATTCATTCTAGCCAGAGTTCACATCTTAACAGGAGTTCTACAGCATTTCTCTATGGATCTTCTCACTGCTAAGGGCAGTTATCACATGCAGCTGGGAATTATGACAACTAGCTGGGAGTTCAAGAGGTAAGGAACATGCTATATGATTGCTTGACTGTTTGGCTAGCCTGCCTCACCCTCCTTAGTTAGCTCAGTCACAGGGAAGGTCTACATATGTGTACACCTGTCCACTAGTGAGAGGTATAGCTACAAAGAATTAGAGGCACACAACAGACAAATGGATATTTAGGGAATTAAACCTTGGACTATATTTTTTGGTTTGTCCATATCTCATCGTGTAAATCTTGTGTGACACATGCTGGACTACATGTTTTTGTAAGCCTTCTTAGCCATGTACTGGACTACCTGCTTTTGAAGTGCAATACATCAGGAAGTTTGTAGATATCATTCATATGGGAAGAGGGATAGCTGAATGCTTACCTAAAGGGATATTTTAAACCTAACCAGAATCAAACTCCATATGTTGCACTTATGAGGTGAGGACCTCGACCATCATGTATTGTAGTGTTCCTCAGCCTGTACTGTGAACATGTGTGGTCATATGTGTAGCTGATATGTGCTTTGGGCACCGTTATCTCCCCTGAAAATTCACTGATAGTTTATATGTCTTCTGTATCCATCTGCTAATTAACTGGCTTGCAGTTAATTTTCAGTTAAGTTAGTCTCAGTCAGTTTAACTGCTCAGACAATTTCTCTCATAGCTATAAGCAGGATCAACTCAGCCATATGTAGATTATTCTTTATCAGAAACCACAGACAGCTGCCAGTTTAGTCCAAAGGATTAAGGCTACTAGCCACTAGTGGGCCTCTTTATTTGGCCTGTAGGTGTCGTACTGCAATAGGTATTGTGCACTTAAGGAAAGATTTTGGGAAGAATAACAATGTCTCCCTCTGATTTGCGCCCCAGAAGGAGAAAATGTACCACATGAAACTGTAATCATTTCACCCATTTAATAATTAGTAGTATGATGCTGGGAAAATCTTTCTGATAAATATACTAGTACATTTCTTTAAGAAGCTGGATCTGTGACAGAGCTAGCCACCCGACAGTGTAAACCTTGGCTCTAGACGATTGTCACTGTTGAAGTGATGTCCTGACCCCATACACAAAAATGGAAAATGGGGGGGTGGGGTTGTAGATGGAAGGATGAATTTCTTTAAGAAACTGGATATGTGCAATATCACAGTTCTCCATTCTTGACAGTAGTTTAAGTTGATTAATTTGTTTTACTTAATAAATTAATAAAATACATATTCTGGGATTTGAAAAATACACATGCATATTTATGTACTATATATCCCTCAGCTGTTACCATGTGAACAGTCATGTCAAAAATTACCAGTAGAGATATGAGGCTAGTGTCACCTTTCAAAGGTAGCTCTGGTGTTAAATGTACAGGCTTGTGTTCCATATGAAAGACATAATTGTATACTTTTTTCTGGTATGTTTACTATTGCTGGAGCCTTCCTCTGTCCTGACAGAGTGCTCTTCAAACTATCTGGAGATATACAGAGCTAAGTATATTTTTTTGGCACTTCATAGTTGTGTACTGTTAATTGTTGTTTGACTAATTTTATATAATTACTGGCTGACTTCAGAGTTGTGTACGGTTATTTTTGCTTCACTGTACAGTTTTTCAGATCTCTGCTGAAGGTGTTGGTTTTCCCTACCTCCCCCTATTTCTCTGTGTCTTAAGTTAGTATAACTGGTTTTACATCCTGTGTGTTATATGACTATCTCAAGGATTACTTGTATAAAATTAGACCCTCTTAGTAACAGCCTGCATATCATTGTTGGAGCCTTCCTGTGTCCTGACAGAGTGCTCTTCAGACTATCTGGAGATATACAGAGCTA
Source organism: Protopterus annectens (assembly GCF_019279795.1). NCBI lineage: Eukaryota > Metazoa > Chordata > Ceratodontiformes > Protopteridae > Protopterus > Protopterus annectens. The sequence goes on along the minus strand of NC_056729.1, from coordinate 148,475,862 downwards.
AGTATATTTTTCTGGCACTTCAGAGTTGTGTACTGTTAATTGTTGTTTGACTAATTTTATATCATTGCTGGCTGACTTCAGAGTTGTGCAGTTATTTTTGCTTCACTGTATAGTTTTTCAGATCTCTGCTGAAGGTGTTGGTTTTTCCTTACCCACCCTCCCTATTCCTGTCTTGTTGTTTAAATTTGGAGGCTTTTGCAGTTGCCTGTCCCCACTGTAGATTTGATCTGGGACACTCTCCCCAGTCCCATCTCTTTACCTCATTCTACCTAACAGACTCCTTCTGCACTTGTTTTTAGTCATTTTTAATTTAATTGAATTTTTTAACCTGTTTGGTCTAACATTGCTACATACTCAGGTGTGCTAGCTTGCACTGCATTTGAATTGTTTTTACTGATGTTTTAGCTACTTTTCTGTATAAAAAAAAAAAATCTAAGCCTGTTTCCTACCTTTCCTGTAACTAGTGTAGTCCAAATTCAGATTTGCTATATCCAAGACTCTATGTAAGCTTCTGAGCCCCCCCCCAAGCTTTCTGTGTTGGAGGGAAGCCTTCTAGTTTATCAGTGGAAGGGATAAGCACTAGGTAACCTATCTAGCACATAAGGAGTGGTTCTGGCCCAGAAATTGTAGTTATTGGCCGTTTGGGCAGTTTTTCCATCTCTCTCAACTTTCTGATTTAAAAGCCCGCATTTGCACTTGTTTTCCCCTTTCCTGTAACTAGTTTAGTCCAGATACAGATAGCACTTGAATTTGCTTATTCGTGATCAGCACTTGTTCAGAACTTGTTGTAAGCAATAAATAACCTACTAATTACTACAGCACTCAGCCTTCCTCATTACCATGAGGAAAACAGTTTTAGTACTTACTTTCCTCACTTGCTTAGAGAAAAACAGCTCTTGTACTCACTTTCCTCACTTATCTAGAGGAAAATAGTTTTTTATTCAGGCATGTCCAAGGATCAGCTCCCAGTGTTCTCTCCTGTCTATCTGATGAATCTGGCCATCTTGGGACAATGTAGAAATTGCCTCATGTACACAGACAACCCTCTCCTCCTACCACCCAACACTACAATCTGTGAAAGATGCACTTATCCAGCCAAACTGGAGGTAAAGCTCTCTCCAACCAAGACTGAACTTGACAGTCAAGAGGAGAAGATAAACACTTGCACCACACCACACTGATCACTTAGTCTCACTAAATCTACACCACCAAAATCTACATATAGAAACACAAAAACATTCACGGGGGCTCTCAATAATAATCTGCTCAAGCAACAGAGACCTCCAAAGCAGAAATGCAAGCAACCTCCACCCCCAACACAACTCAAATGACACATATCCCTCAGACTCAGTGTGCCACTCAACCACAGTGAATAAGGCAAAACAACATACCCAACACACTAGTCATAGGTGACTCTATAGTCAGGCACACTGATGTCCCACTCACCAGGCTAAACAAGGAGAAGGATACTGTCAGCTGCCTGTCGGGTGCCAGGATCCACCACATAACCCATGCACTTAGGTCACTCCACAGCATAATGCAGCCGAGGTTATAAAAGTACAACTAACTCTGGGCTAAACTGCAATCCAAATTGTAGTTTGCTACAGATCCCCCACCATGCCCCAGGATTCCCACTCCTCTTTTCTTGAGGTACTGGAAAATATTAGGGTTCAACCAAACACCCTAATAATGGGTGATTTCAACTATCCCACCATTAACTGGGAAAACTACTCCTGTACCAACTGCTTCACTCAACGCTTTCTGGAATTCATAAACCCCAATGCCCTGGATCAACTTATCCACACCCCCACCAGGGGCAACAATATCCTAGATCTAGTCATTACCAACATGAGTGATTGGTGTTATACACCTGAAGTCAATGCCTTATTGGTCCGACCAGACCATAAGCTAATTACCCTAGATATCCACATCTTGTCCCCACCCCCCATTAAGGAAACCATGGTAAAACATTTCTCCAAAGCCAACTTCATGCTTCTTAAGACAGAAGTGGTGAACTTCATGACACCCATGCAGATGGACAATACAGTTACGACTACTGAATCCCACACAATTGCACATTATAAGCACTTACATGAGTGCATGGATCGTGTTATCCAAAACATTACCAAGACGCTATCCTCCAAAAAAAGGAAGCCAATCTGGTGGTCCCCTGCCATAAACAAACTGTACAACAGAAGGAAGAAACTGTTGCAAAAGAGAATAAAATCCCATGAGTGGAGGAACTCCCCGGTCAGCCTCCGTAAGAAGCTGCGATCCCTGATAAAATCCTCCAAAGCTAGTTACGAAAACAAAATCGCTACTGATTCTAAAGACAACCATAAAACATTCGATAGCTATGTCAAGAATCTGAATGGCAACACTCAGATCTGCTCTGAGTTACAGCACAATGGCACTAAATATACAGACCCAACTGATATTGCCAACATCCTGGCAGATAGGGTCAGTGCTAACTTTACTCCCCTCTCACCCCCTAAAGAGCCCATCTCTGTGCCGGAAGAATGCAAAGTTCCTGTAATCATGGCTGCACAGGTAAAAAACACACTCTCCAAAGCCAAGAACACAGCATCGATGGGACCAGACAACATCCCAGGCTGCATTCTACATGGACTACAGAACAAACTGGTACCCCACCTAAATACCATGTTCAATCATAGCCTCACCTCAGGCTTTGTGCCTGCTGAATGGCACACAGTGACGGTTATCCCACTCCACAAGTGGGGAGCCACCATGGACCCTGGGAACTAATGCTCCATTAGCCTGATGAGCCTGGTCTGCAAGGCCATGGAATGTATCATCATGGAACTTATAAACAAAGACATTGGTAATCTCCAAACTCTGGACTCCACCCAGTTCGGGTTTGTAAAAGGCAGATCATGTCTCCTAAAACTGATAGACTTCTTTGAAGCAGTCACTAAAGCCGTAGACGAGGGTGAGGTGGTTCACACAGCCTATCTAGATCTTGCCAAGGCTTTCGACACCATCCCCCACTCTGGAATTATATATAAACTCACTAAACTAGGTATAAATCCCTATGTCACAAGATGGGTTGGCAACTGACTCACTGACAGAACCCACACTGTGAAAGTAGCAGACTCCAAATCCGATGTCAGACCAGTGACAAGTGGAGTACCACAGGGTTCAGTCCTGGGTCCCCTCCTGTTTGGTGTCTACTTCTCTGAAGTACAGACTAATGCAGAAGGTCTTTGGCTAATGAAGTTCGCAGATGACTGAAAACTAGGAGCCATAATCGAAACTCCTAACGATGTGGACATCCTACAAAAGGGCCTCACTGAGACAGATGCCTTGTGTCAAAGCCATGGCCTCAAGCTCAATGCTAAAAAGTGCATTGTCATCCCTTTTGGTAAAAACTCTTTACCCGTGCACTACAACATAGGTGGTAGTATACTTAACACCGAAAATGTGATAAGAGACCTTGGGACACAGGTGGACAGTAGTCTTTCCTTTGATAATCACATCGCCACAGTAGTCAGGAAATCCTTCTATGTGGCACAACTCATCACAAAAGGTTTCTCATCCAGAAAAAAAGAGGTCATTGTTCCCCTCTACTCATCACTCATTAGACCCATTATAGAGTACAACACCTCTTTTGGTATGTACCTCACAAGACATCTACAACAACAACTGGAAAGGCTGCAGAAATACCTCACAAAGAGGATTACCAGCCTCAAACGTATGCCCTACACAGACCGTCACAAAAAAACTCCAGCTTTACTCCGTCGCATATTGTCTACTCAGTGATGATCTCTGCCTAACATGCAAAGCTATGTCAAACCCAGAGCTGTTAGACATGCTCCACTTAAAGAAGTCCCCCCTCCTAGCTACACGCTCTAAGGACCTAAACCTTGTCACCACAAAAAACCGAACATGCCGGAGGGATAGATTCCTGTCCCAGAGACTTCCCATACTCTGGAATAAACTACCTAGCTATATCAAACAAAGCTCCTCATTAGTACTCTTCAAGAAAAATCTTGATGATTGGATGGGAAATAGGAAATTAACCCCAGGGATCACTTCTGTGGCTCTGCTCGACAGTGGCACAGGAAAATAATTTTCTTAGGTGGCAAAAGCCAGGGTACCTTTTTGGCTGGGCTTGTATAGGCCCTAGGGCCGATTGCCTAGTACCTACCTATGAACCTATGAAGCTATTGTTTGTGGCTGCAACACCTTTGTACTGGTTCTGTGTTAAAGTAGTAATAGAACTTTCATAATCAGGAAAGCGTACCTGCTCATCCTGTCCAGTAAGCAGTGTCCATACCTTTGCTCACTTACTTTACTTATGAACCTCTTGTAATGTTAATCAGGACAGCGTACCTGCTCATCCTGCCCAGTAAACAGCATTCAAACCTTTGTTCACTTAATAAACCATTCATCAAATTACCAAAATACCAACCAAATAAGCAGCATCCTTACCTCCGTTTGCTTACCTATTCAGCAAACTTCCTCCAGCTGCTCATTTCTTTTCACAAATCCTTGGAATAAACCTCTTCACACTGGAGGGGGAACAGAAGAGGGCAAGCCTGTCCCTCTTCTCCACCTACCCCAACTAACATAACCAAAATCCCCACCAAACCACCAACAAAAAAGGGAGGGTGGAAGGGTAGCAAGTTCACGCCAAAATGTGATTACTTACCCAGCTACACTTGTCTAAACCCCTTAAGCCCCTCCCCACCCTTATCTCATTTCCTCCCAATCATCCCTCCCTCCATTTAACCCTTTCACCTCCCCCACCCACTTAACTCCCATTAATATATCAGCCTAACCCCTACTGAAGATGTCCCAGGACAACTTGGTTTGTTACCAAACCTCATTAGTCCCGGTCCCCTTCAATAAACACATCACACCGAATGACATTTGATGACCTTTATTAAACTTCTAAAACTTTGATTACCAATGTATTTACAACTGGACATAGTATAGTTAATTCTAAACACAGCATAACCATCCTTATAATGTTAATCAGGACAGCGTACCTGCTCATCCTGTCCAGTAAGCAGCGCCCATACCTTTGCTTGCTTACTTTACTTACAAACCTCCTTGTAATGTTAATCAGGACAGAGTAACTGCTCATCCTGCCCAATAAGCAGCGTCCAAACCTTTACTTGCTTAATAAACCATTCATCAGATTACCAAATACCAACCAAATAAGCAGCATCCTTACCTCTGTTTGCTTACCTATTTAGCAAACTTCCTCCAGCTGCTCATTTCCTTTCCACAAATAAACCTCCACACACAAGAGGGGGAATAGAAGAGGGCAAGCCTGTCCCTCTTCTCTGCCAACCAGCCTGATCAGGCTGTTCCCCCTCCCTTCTACCCAAAATTGTCTCGCCAACAACCTCCCATAAAGGGAAGGGTTAAGCCAAACATCATTCAGTGTGCCCATCATCTGTAAAGTCCCTTAGAACCCTGTGATCAACCCCACACCTTGACCTACTAGCACTGGAACGCACCTTGATAAAACCAAATAAAGTAGGATTACCCATGACCCCACTGTACCACCAAAACCTCCACTCCAAGAGAATACATTCCTTTTAGTCCACTTCCCTCAAGCCACTAACCATGGCTCGACTTTTCTGAAGTGACAACTTATAGCCATAACAAGTACCAGAGTAACTATAACCCCTTAAACACAATTCTGCACCCTGGAAAAGAACACTCTTAACAAGTCTCGAACCCAGGACCCTGTCAACTATAGCATCTCACACTAGCCCACCAAACTACACAGCTGTGTATGTAGGGAATAGACTAACTCCAAAGCCATGCCCCTAACTAAGTTGCCCGACATTCTAACACAATAATCAGCTCTCCCACTACTTAATCACAGCACCCTATCTTGCCTTAATGACCCAACAAGGGGAATTACCAGAGACCACCTTGTGCACCACTCCATCCACCACTCCTCACTCAAAGTAACCCACTCAAACTGGCCAAAATGAATATGTCCTACATCTGCAAGAAATCATCACTGCCCCAACTGTAATGTGCCTTAATGACCATTGAATAAAATTATCTACTACCCTATAGCCTCTTTAGACCTCAAAACATCCACAAAACAAAAACCTTTACCTTTCAAGTCCATTTCCATTAGGGCATTGACTGCTACTCACTCAGCATCCATCTATGACCTCAATGTGCCCACCCAAGTGATTAGGACTTCATTTAAACATGCATCCAAATTTAAAAATGCAGCAAAACCATTCTCACTATGACAACCATCTAACGTATGTGATCTATATGTCTTCCCATACAAATATATATTGACTATTAAGTAACTAGCAACTTAGCAACATGGAAGGAAAACCCAGGAGTACCCAGTGAAACCCACACAAACGCAAGGAGGGCACGCAAAGCCCACACAACTGGCCCCCAGACAAAAATCGAACTGGAGGACATCTAGCTGTGAAATGACACAAAGATCTGCACCACTGTGTCCCATAATACTTAAATTAAAGTCTTAATTCTACCATATATTGTACATTATCCTGTATCACAAATCAAACGAGGCCATAAAATATTAATACTTATTCTAGAGTGACAAAAAGGTGGTTATGCTTCATCATCCTGGGCAGCCATGAGTTTCTTCTTCTTCCGGATCACTGTGCTTGCCTTTACACCTATCCATTTCTGATTACTCACCCAATGACCCCACCGCTTAATCGTCATCAAAGCATGATCATCTGCGAACTCACTGTATCTCACCACTGGAACTCAGCACACCATCATCTGCAAAGAAAAGGACAAAATTAAACCCTCTAATAGGAATGAGAAGGCTCCAAATTATACCCACTTATTCCAAACTACAGCCACAGCGTTCCAAGACCCCATCTGCAAGAAAGAAAAAGACATGTAAAACATCCAAAATACATAACACATTCCAAGATATCTTCAAGAACAACCTATCCTGTCAACCCAGGATGGAATGTATCACTGACATTCTCATCTATGACAAAGCAGCCATAACTGAATCAATGCTTCCTATGACCCTATCAAATACCCAAGATAAATTTAACTACCAGTGAATATATTAAAAGTAAACCCATATCTGAAGGGACCTATCCCTAACCACAAACCAGGTAACTTTGAAAATCCAGACCACCTAATCTGTTGTATATTCTACACTTAAAGAAATCTCTATCCCTCAGAGCCACACGCCCCAGGGATCTAAACCTTGTCATCACCATGAATAAATCATGCTGTAGGGATAGGTTCCTGACCCAGAGACTCCTCAGACTCTGGAATAGACTGCCTATACATGTCGAGCAGAGCACCTCTTTGGCCCTCTTCAAAGGAACAAACCAATATATATATATATATATATATATATATATATATATATATATATATAGTTGTTGTCTTTCGGCTTTTCCTGGTTAGGGGTCGCCACAGCAGAACTCAGGTCCACTAATGATTGGCAGTAGATTTTCACGAACGCCGAGGTGCTTGCTCAACGTTCAACCTTCAATGAAGGCAACGCCCATTTATGCATGTCTTTTGAACGCCCACCCAACCACGGGGAGGACATGCAAACTCCACACAGAAGGCACTCTCGCACTCCAGCCGAGAATCGAACGGGAGAACCTCTTGCTGTGAGGCACCAACGCTACCGCTGCACCACCACGGAAGTCATATATATATATATATATATATATATATATATATATATATATATATATATATATATATATATATATATATATATATATATATATATATATTGCTATCAGGAACACTAAACATACCAGCTGTGACTATATACATTCAGTGAATAAAAAGACAGTAGGCCCACCAAAATCCTAGTCACTTAGCATCACCCCCCCAAAAAAAATTAACTGAGGATGACATTACACAACACGCTGTAATGACTAAACTCAACCCAGCACATGGTAACAACTATGTCCTGGTTAACCGAGTTCAAAGCAACCTCCTGGACAAGCCTAATGCAATCAGTATAGTCCCCCATCTTACAGTATGTGTGCTGCAGGCAGGCATAATTCTTCATCACTCGTAGCCCGAAAAAAGTCCCCAGCCAGTGCTGCTGAGGGAAATACACCAACGACTCCCAAATCCCGATCAAGAATAGTTCATTGTAACTACTCAATTAATCAAAATTAGAAGGCATAAAGCTGGCCATTCCACCAAACCACTAAGAGGCATTCCGTACACACAGCAACAACTCAGATCAGAGCCAACCATCTCTCCCTTTACGAAAATGTGAATAACCAAGCAGCATATAATTCTGCCTTTCAACCCCCCAAATCACACAGTTGAAAGTCTCAAATATCTAGACTTGTGTAACCACTAGAATTCCTGTCACTTACCCACCAGAACCACTTTAAGGAACCTAGACGCAGATATTTAAGATGAACAGCACAATCTGGACCGCTTAAAGGTATACCGTTCAACACCTATTACTCTGGCCAAGCTCAGCTTCAAGTGGTCATGTAGTCAAGGATGTTTGCTTAGTTTAACAAATAAGATGGCGTGGCTGAACATGCTTTTTCTGAATAAACAGCCAGTGTTAAACTGAATTCTCTGCTTGGCAGGGCATACAAAGACAACCAACATGCACTATTTTCCCAATTTAAGCAATGTTTTGCAGATCTCTGTCATTTATAAATTAATTTGTTCATTGAAATACATTATAAGGACATTATCCATAAGCAGTTATTACTTTCAATTTTGTTGTACACTTCGGAAATTAAATTAACTTTAAAGGACTAGAATCACTTTATACATTTTGTATTGATATAAATGAATTCTACCAGCTCCGCCCTCAAGTTAAACCAAAGCGTTTCAGACTCAGCCCTTCGACTTCAGGTGGTACGAGTTACATCTACAACAGAAAATCTACCTGCCTGTCATACTACTACTCCTCCACCCTCAGGCTATATGCTGCAACATTCAAAGGAACAAATAATCCACTATTCTACTCGAAAAGCTCCCCAATCCAAATTCCGAAGCCCACATGAATCTCCACATCAACCAACCTGTGTGCCAAGCATGGCCCGCTAACAATGAGACAAATAGAGGACACCCAGCAAAAATAAACCATTGAGAGAGATGACTGGTCTGGCCCCATCAGCCTTATACATGATCAGCCTTATACATGCAGTAGTCCCCCATTTTTTTTTTTTTTTGTCTTCCCTAGGCACCTAAGCTACAGTGGGCATGCAGTGGCAAACTCTTCCCCACACAGAGCTTGCAGCCCGCAAAATATCTTGTTATGGTCTTCTCTTCCTGTCATCTATCCACTATTAACTAATGAATGGCATGCAGCATAAAGCCGTGATCACTATTTCCAAAATAATGCGCTCCACACAGTTAACGCCTACCATGCTGATATAGCATATTTACCAGAAATTTTGTGGGCTTTCTTTGTTTAAATAAAGCTTATCCTGATGGTATAGGCAACAATTCTAGTTGCTTATACTGACCATTGGTAACACCAGTTGCTGGAATTTATCTCATAAATGTAATTAAAATCACTAATGGCTATAACCTTGTATAACGTGTACTGTATCATTTTCCTTTTAAAGCAGGGTATCAGCCCCCAAGGTTAATGAAATGCAATGCAGACAGCATTACCCAGAGCTGCAACCACTCACTTCAGACACCTTCAAGTTCACACACCACCCCCCCAATGAACCGCACCATAAATCCCAGCCCAGTCTTAACCAAATTTACCCCTTACTTAGACACAAATACCCCTAGCTCAATATCTCCAAAAAAAAAAAAAAAAAAAAAACTCTATAATAATATATGCCATATATACACAACACTACCTACCACTAACCAGTACCCCAAGGCCTACCTTTTCTACTGGAATACCTACAGGTCATCACGGGCATACCTTGCCTTAGCAAGTTCACGCCAAAATGTTATTACTTACTCAGCTACACTTGTCTAAACCCCTTAAGCCCCTCCCCACCCTTATCTCATTTCCTCCCAATCATCCTTCCCTCCATTTAACCCTTTCACCTCCCCCACCCACTTAACTCCTATTAATATATCAGCCTAACCCCTACTGAAGATGTCCCAGGACAACTTGGTTTGTTACCAAACCTCATTTGTTCTCATTATATTTGATAAATTAATGAAAGTTTTTTTTCTTGAAATCATAATGTGTTTAACTATATAATTGCACTGTAATGCATAAACTATATTGACATTGGTACGTCTGCTTGAACAGAAGATTATTATTCTAACAAATTCAAATCACTTTTATCATTACCAAAATTTTAGTATTATCTATGAAGTATTATTGACTAATATTACCAATAAATTAGTTGACATAAGGAAGAATTCTTCTAAATTAGACTAATCTTTTCTCTTAGTGGTCTTTTTAGTTTATATCATAAATGGATATATTCCTTATTCCAGATTCAATGATTTATTTATATAAAGCATCAGCTTGGGGGGGGGGGTGCTACAAAATTTCTTAGGCATGATATCTTCTTATGAATAAGAGATAATTATGACTAATACCAGGTATGAATTTGTGTTTACCCATCCAGTTGTTAAAGTATGCTGTAAAGGTTTTCTTGGAGGTGCTCTGACTGAAGTATTGAGAGAGTCTGAAGCAAAGATGAGATAACTGTAGGATAAGAAACCTATCATACCAGCAGGGGCTGGTGATCTTACAGTATAGGTTGATGACCTTGCAGTGATTATTAATTAAGCAGTTTTATTTATCAAGCTGAGGTTGACAGAAAAATAATGAGTATTTCATAGCATAAAGTAGTAGACAAATATTAACCCTCAGGATCATATAAGATGCCGAGAAAAATGCATGAGACTAGTTTAAGTGGCGAAAAGAGGAGATCTTTATTTAGTGGCAGACAATTATTAAGAAACATTAAAGTAAATTACTACTCATCCTTAGAATTTAAAGTTGAGTAATATGTAACAAGACTAAGAGTGATATTTCTCCTCACTTATTCCTCTTCTCTTTCTATCAGTCTTTGCTTTCAGTTTTTGTTTATAATAGTTTCAGCAAAATTGATCAGTACATTTTTGACTGTCAATACATTTATTAAATACATGAACAAATCTTAAAGTGACCAAATGTTATTGCACAAGTTTAACATTTATAGGCATGTGTCTACCACATTAGCAAAACTTTGTGCGGTTTATTATAAGTCTATACTTTTTATTACTGACATATATCACTGTCAACATGTATGGAAAAGGTTAGACACAAAAGAGTGGACCAACTTTACTTGATGAATAATTTTATTTGAAATATCCTTAAAGAATACTTTGTTCTGCAATTGTAACACCATATTTTCTCTTGTTTCTAATCATATATGTGATGTATACCATTGTTTTAGTAGGTAAGGCACATAAATGATAAGACTCAAAAGGGGAAGATTAACAAATAACATAAAATAGACTGTGTGATACACAGACACACACACACACACACACACACACACACACACACACACACACACATATATATATATATATATATATATATATATATATATATATATATATATATAAACCTGAGTGACTTATTTTTTTACCTACTCTATGTCCTGCTCCTGATTGCTGTTTTCTGTTTTTTTTACTCTTGGGTTGGAACTAAATGAGGATATCTACACATTATTGATATCATAATATATGCTTAGTCATACAATCATCTAGAATTATTTAAAAAACTTGCATCTGTTTTTAAGATTAATGCTTGTTGTTTCCTTTTTTTATCTAGTCTTAGGGATCAATTCTAAAACACTTGATCTCAGTGTAATTGACCACTTACCCTGAAAGCAAGAACCAGATCATGGTCGAATAGAGTTGTAGGCATGATGATGGATCTGTCCCCACCCCCCACAGCAGACCCCCACAACTGGTAGCTCCCATCCAGCCATTCCATTATCTCATTACTTGACTATTTCTTCCCTGTTACAATAAACACTATTCAAACCTCCAAGTTTGCATGCTATCTTCTTATTTAGTTCTACAATGAGCATAGATATGTAAAACTTTCATTTTGAATTTTATAGCACAAACACTGATAGCCATTTGCTAAACAACACAATATAGTTTCACAATGAAAACAGACAGCATGAACAGTAAGCTTCTCTGCCATTGGAACCCACATTCATTGAAATGGCATTGAAACCCACATTCAGAAATAATGCAACTGGCCAGTGGCAGATTAAGTTTAAATATGGACTGTTTTCAAACCATAGGCCCCTTGCACACATTTTTGGACCATTCATATAAGCCTGTGTTTTTTGATGCACCATCCTGATTATATTTGTATAATACAGCACCACTTGTTAGAGCATGCTTTAAATTTGTAGGTTTACCCATTTTTCCAATAATCAATGAAACAAAACATATGAAGCAATAATGACAAAATTACACATTACAGAACACTTCTACTAAAAAAGCCCACTCACACTTCTGTCATTACAGTCTATAAATATCATTGAATATATACAATCTCTGCAGAAGTAAAGATCATCTGAATAATTCCACATTAAAGAGATCTATAACTAATGAAGAGTTTGTTGCTGTCAAACAACTTTACATTTCAGTAGTTCATGTACAAATTCAGTGCCTGCTGCTCTTGAAAAATAAACTGCCCATGTCACATTTAAAAAAAATCGGTAAGTTGGTAATAGGGAATGTCTGTCAAACTGGCAACAGGTTTATATTTACTAGACATCTCATCGAAAAGAGGACACACTCAGAAGTGCAGCATCCCCATCCCCACTTAAAGGGGGACTGCAATATCAGCACTCCATCAACATGGTATGGGAGTAAACCCCACAGCCTTCTGCATCAAAGGCAAGTATGCTACCTGTTGTGCTTGCTAAACAAAACTGTTGCACATTGAAAGCAGGCATAGCATAAGCAACAGTAAACTTCTCTTCCTTTGAATCTCAACATTCCTTGAAAACACACAGAAATTCAAAATTCAATTTTATAAAATTGTTATACTATTCATGGCAGGTGGCTAATGGTTAAGGCCCTGGAGATAATGTGGCAGACTGGCCTCAGTTAGATGTGATTTAGTCTGAAGTTACTTGGCAAAATCATCTGGAGTAGTTGAACAGTAGTGGCATCATGCTGCTACATTGGTACAGTCCTGCATTAGGTTTGCCAGTAGTGGGTGGTAGGGTTCTCTAGTGAGAAAACAGTTCTTTGTTTAGGTGTCCTTTTGATGCTTAGTGTCACAACATTGGTTAGAAGCAAGTACTTGCTGGAGTTGGGTTAAGTTGGGGATACTGACACTGGCAATAAAGCAGTAGGGTTGCTATCTTGTGTTGGTTAGGAGATGTACACCACCCATAGGAGAAACAATCTAAGCTAAGACCTGAAGTTTTTTGCTGGCTGGAGAAGGTTAGTTTTGGCCCAGTGTAGCTTCAATGGATTTCTATTCAACTTCATGATGTGGTCTGGTTCAAGCACTACATGGTGAAGGTGCCTAATCTGGTTCAAATCATCATGGGGTTAGGGTGTCCAAGTTGTTTTAGGATACTGTGGTTATTTGGTCATGCAACTTGGTCCAACTATTTCAAGGTTTGTTGGCTAGCAGTCCTAGGGTTGGCTGAATGCAGAAAGGATTACCTTTTCAGGAATGACATTGAGATAGGCAATTATGCTACTTGGCAAGGGGAAACAAGGTATGGTCTGGTTTTGCTCATTGTCTGAAGTGGTGGTGGTACAGGTTTTGGTTAAAGATTGGCTATAGTAAGCTAGTTCATAGCCATCATGTATAGTGGTGTGTGCTAAATTAGGTTACTTTGTTTTAACTCATTACAGCCAAGTGATGCCTCCAGGCAGTTCTGCAGCTACCTCCTACTGTGCCTCTAGGCATCAGATATTGCTTGTTCATATTTGCATTAATAATTCCAAAATCATGCTACATACAAGGTATTGAAATATTTTATCTTGAAGCATACATGATGGCAAGCACAAAAGTATTGATACTCGACCTCTGTCAATGAATATTTGTTAGAACTGTAAGGTGATAACTTCATTTTTTAAAGGGTCAAGACACACCCACTGGGAGTTAAAGGTACACAATCAAAAGAGCTGTACTGGAGGGAATGAGTTAACATGGCATTTATTGGGGTGTTTTGAGTCATGGCTGTAGATGCAGAAGGGAGTTCATTGGCTGTGTCACAGGAGGCATGGAACATTGACAGTTTCTGCAATGGATTGGTTGGTATAGTAGTCATGAAATGTGCTGCTTAGCTAAGATTACAGGGCAAGTGGGCAATTGTGGAAATGTTTTTGTTTTGCTCATGGGATGGTTACTTATTCTGAAAGGGTAAGGTATACAGCAGATTAGTGACAGAGTAGTTAGTATACTGATGGAAGTGATGTGAGCAATTAGGGGATCAGGATGCAGCTTGCCTGGAGGCTGGGGTGTGGGGGGTCTCCACTTATCTGTGGACCTTTGTGTGTGATAGAAGTTTGTGATAGGGTGCTGAGAGGTTCACAGCACTTGGTAGATTTTCTTTGTGAAGGTAATTATCATAGGATTGCTGTCAACAAGTTTGTGGATGAGGCTGCTTTCTAGTTGTTTGCTGATCTTTATTGGGCAATTTTGATAATTTTGTTGTGGCTCACATGATTAGATATCATCTAAGAGGGCTGTTTCAAGTGATTTATTGTTGGTAAATCATGGAGGTTTTATTTTACTTTATGGTTGGTCATGTTGGTTTTTCTCTGTGCTGGTCTGAAGCAGGTTATGTTTTAGGTATAATGGCATTAGGTATACCTCTCAACTGTCCAGACTTTTGCAGAATGTTCAGAGTTTTGCCTCATATTTTTGGTCTGTTCCTCACAAACTCTGTGGCTTCCTGGCAAATCACTGAGAATTTAAGCTACTAAATAATGACAGTCATTTGAGTTTCAGACTTCATATCCTGCATAAAATGCATGGTATGCATGCACAATATACCTCAACCTTCTATCACTGTGCTCTCTTACCCTTTGCCTCTACTTCCTTTCCTGCCGTATACCTCATAAACTTCCACCCAACCCACCCCCTTTCTCCAATATATACCACCTTTTACCTCTCTTACTTCACCTGTTTCTCTCTATGCTCTCCTCATATTTCTAACTTCCAAAAAAAAAACTTGTTTTTTATCTGTACATAAATGTTTTACTTACATGTTTTTTTTTCATCTGAAATGCCTGTGCTTTTAATATGTTTAGACTACATGAATCTCACTTTAGTAAATCATTACATAGGATTAGAATTAGAAATGTTATGTCTTTTTTTTAACCAGTTGTATATTAGCTCTGTATGTTTCACTGTTCTACTACTGTATTTACTTTTGTAAAACTATTGTAAAATTGTCTATATCATGTGGAGCTTTTCTCCCCGGGCCTACACTGAAAATGGGCTCTTCCTGGCCTAGTGAACTATCCCGGTCATCAAACTGTAATAAATAAATAAATAAATAAATAAATAAAATAAAATGCTTGCTAACACAGAACTTTTTATTCTAGCAACTCTCTTAAGTTTATAGGAACAATATTTAAAATATGTCCCTATTTTCTCGGGCCTTTGTGCCATCATTATTTTTGGCTTTGTCAGATTTCTTGTACTAAGAGGTTGAGAGGTAAGACAGTATGTTATTCAGAAAAAAAGGGGCAGTATTTAAAGACTTTGTAAGGGATCATGGTGGGGATTTATTTATTTATGTTCTGACTGGTGAAGTTGGTTTTCTCTTTTCAGGTCTAAAGCCGAATAAGCTGTTAGAAAGAATGGCATTATGTAGAGCCCAGAAGAAGGAGGCAGTATTTAAATATTCAGCAAGAGTTTGGGAAGGATAAATTAGTTCTGCAGGCAACCTGGTTGACCTGGTTACCACTGCTCAATTTATGAACAGGTCTCTTGAGGGTCTTCATGATGCAGGATATGTTGTTGGAGAGTTATTTACAGTTGTGTAGGACAGGTAGGGCATTGATCATAGTTTAGAGGGCTCATTGACTGAGGTTACAAAGAGAGTTGGCTAGTTAGTTGCGGTAGTTTTCTTTTATTTGGATTATTTAATGGCATTTTGAACACCCAGGGTACTGGTTGAGGCCTGAAGTATCAATCTTGGGTGAGAAGTCAAGTTATTGACATTTGTTGACACAAGCACATAGGAAATAAGGTGCAGAATGCATGGGACACAGCAATATTCAGGTGTTAAGAATGAGTGACATGGGTGGATCATAGGCTATTATTATTGAGGATTATCAAGGTTTTCTTGTGGCAAATTAGAAGCTTCTAGGGCTAGTTGCAATGAGTTTAGAAATGCTAGGGTTGCAGTATGCAGCTAGGTATGGCTGCTGGGGCAGTTTATTATTGTGAAACTGGCTGGTTAGAGCAACATTATCCTTAGCTTTTGTGGATGAACATTATGGGTTATGGCAAGAACCCAGTATGGAAAAAGAAGATTGGGGGACATAGTCAGGAATTTTGACTAGAATTACTCAATGTGCAGTTGATCATATTTTGAAGGCTTGAGGACTGTTTTATGCGGAGATGATGGAAGGAAGGGGGAACAGTCTGCCAGCTAGGCAGCCTGGTGGATGGAAGAAGGAAGCTTCCCTTCTGAAGAAAAAGGGAAGTCCTTATTTTCCCTCCCTTCCTTCCTTCCTGATTTAGGTGAGAGTGTAAGTGGTGGTTATGTTGCTCTCTGTGGGTTTTCTGGTTGGTATTAGTGAGTGGTATTTTAATGCTGCTCTGGTATGTGTGTCAAATTGAGGAGAGTAGTCTGTAAAGCTGCCACATCAAGGTATTGTTTGCCGACATCAGATTAATAAATTATTCAGCTTAGCGTGCTTATGAAATTGAGGTAATCAGTCTCCAATCCTGATAGTATAAGCTATGGTTTGTTGACACCAAACTCATAAAACATTAACACTATTTATTTTTTTCATGTGGAGATGTTTTGAAATTTTATTGACCTGCTTAATAAAATATGGTTGCAATGGTTATATTGGTGTGGTTATTTATGTTAAGCAGGGGTTCACGGGAAGATTACTTTTTTCATGTAACATCTAATAAAAGGTTGAAAAGTATTTTTGGGGGGAATGGGAGTATTTCTCAGCCTTTCAATCAAGATATCATTCCTTCTCCATCAATTCAACACTTCTTTCCTCTTCTCTGGCTGCTTTAACACTCCACATCATCTATGAGGGTCCTTGTTGAGGGGAAGTTTGCTCCTATGGAACTCATGTTTGTGTTCACTCCCTTGAATGGTGAGTGTTGGGAAATGACTATTATTATTTGTGGGTGGCTCCATTTCTCTATTCTAGTCGTACTCCCCTCCTGTCCTGATGCTGCCAGTTTACCTGCTGAGGCAGGTTCCTGTAGTGTCTCGAGAACAGCCAAACTACAGGCCAAAGTGTACCTTGTTAGTCTGTTGTAATGGTGTGATGTGAGCTGCTCACTCCCCGTCCTCTAACAAGTAGATCTAGGATGCCTCCCTACAAATCTTTCTATTGGAGGGGCACGCTGGCATTGAACACTTTGTTACCATTCCTGCTAGGCCACTTCCTCCAGTGCCCAAGCTGCTAACTGAACCCTGGTCAGCTGGGGTGTAGACAGGGCTTTATCCTTCTGTCCCGCTGAGCCAACCTACCAAACCCATTGAGACAGAATTTCAAATATGCCATTGTGCATATAACTGAATTTTATTTACAGTGAGATGCATGAATTTGACTCTAATAGTTTAAAAGAAATGAAAGTTGTAAGCAAAAAAAGAGGCTATGCCACTGTCATAACCGAATCATGCAAAGACAGGTGAAAATACTGCAAAGAAAAAAACCAAAGAATTATATCTGAAAAATGAAAAAAATAGAGCAGTTAGCATGTCTATACAATGTCCTTGCCCTTTCTAGCTTTTTCAATATACACTGGTATTCAGAAAAACAGAATACTTTGAACACATCCAATCTTTATTATGCAAACCGCTTCAATAAATATTATGTGCTTAACTTTTTTTTATTAAGGGCTTGTCTGAAAAAACAAACAAACAAACAAAAAAAACCTGAATGTTAGCTGAATCAGCAGACAAGCTGCTTAGAATTTGTATTGTGCTATAGTATGCAAAGACAGTTTAGAATCATGTGGACTGAAAATGTACACCAGAGGTAAAGAAAAATGCAGTTACACATATTTGAGAGTTCCTAGATAGAAAAATGTTGCATTAGCTGGTGAAGAAACAGAAAACCAATGCTGCAGTGATCCTTGCTCCTGTCTTTCTTTTAAACCTAACACAGGATGCAGTAAAATGAATAATAAACTGGTGGTAAGGTTTTGTTTCCTGACTGCAATGGAGAATGAATATTTAGTGTCTGTATATTCTGCAGTATCACTCTTTGTTTGGAAGGCTAGATCTTCAGTTTTCACTCAGTCTTGATGTCAGACAGTTCCTGGGTTCTGAATATTTAATTAAGCAAGGGGGAAGGCAATAGGTTCATGTTTACTATTTGCAGTATAGGCTTGCCAGCCCTTCTTTATGAAAAAGGAATTATCCAAGAATGCTCAAGGACACATTAGAAAAAACAATATATAAACATTATTTTTTTTCTCAGAATTAGAAATAAAAAGCCACAACAAAAGTGCATTAAATATGCATGCAGGAGGGAAAACAAAATAGTTTTTCTGCAATTATTGTATTAATTTCTGTTCAAATTAACTGCTGGCATAATTAACACCTTTTATGCTAATCCTAGCTAATTCAGTAGACAATGAAAGTAACTGCTATCTTTAAATACCAAGTCATTTTGTGTGAAAATAGAATACTCCATGCACCAACAATGAAACCGCATAGATTCTGAAGTTTTGTACTGGAGAAGGCCGGGAATACTTGTCAGAATATTAAAACTGTGCTGTCCGTAATGTTTATTTATTTATTTATTTATTTTATTTTTTTAGGTTACCTTAAGATACATTAATAATGTTGTTTGTTTTAAATGTAGTGTTCACACTTGTCATAGATGTTCTAATGGTTAATGCTTTTTTTTCATCTGACTTTTTGATTAATCATTTTCTACGGGGAAAGAAGGAAATTACAGATATTCTTGGATGCATGTCACAAAGCTTTTAGAATTAGTACTATCATCTTTTTATAGCTTTGTTCCAAAAATGATAATCTGATTAAAGCAAACTAATGACATTAAAGGTACAGATCTATACACTGCATATACACTGCAATAAAAACAAAATGAAAAGAAAAGAGAAATTAGAGCTATCTAAACATGTTTATTAGAGATAAACGGTCTGTCATATCAGTCCCTTGAGATTTTGACACGTGTCTCAAATTGGTGTAAAACGAACTTTGGTATAGACAGCATTTAACAAGGTTAGTCTGAAACCCTTGTATTCATAAGCAAATCAACAATATTCATTTATAGAAAGAGGGAGAATTGTTCAGACCAGTCTGGAAAAGGACACCTACAGTTCTCTCTTAGGAGATGGCAGATTTTATTCATTATTCATAGAGCAAATAAGCTAGCAAAACGAGTCACATGGAAAATGCAACAGCATGTAGCTGCAGTAGTTTACAGTGATAAGGCACAGTCTCCAAATCTTTCAGTTATAAAATTAACTTTTTATTCTAGATTATTCTCCGATTTTCTCCTGCATGCAGATGCTTCATGGAGAATAAAGTACAGACAAGCCATGCTGTAAGACCTGTGAAGCAGGAGACAGTTCCATTGTTACTTCAGAAAACATTTAGTAGTGCTAACCATAACAGACATTAGAAGTAAACCTTGTGGAATTTCCTGTGTGTAGCAGATATGTACACTTTCCTATTGTAGGGAGATAAACAATGCACCAAAGCCCTTACTTAACTTTCAGGAAATGAGCATACATACATCAACATTATGGTACACAGTAAGCGATCTAGACAAAAGAGATTTGGCATTTAGACCTTTTACATTCACTGTAAGACCACTAATCAAATTCAGAAATAGAGACAGTTGTAAGTATTAGGAACCTCAGTTGGGAGGGAGTTAATAGATTTAAACCTGTATTTAAAAGTTTCATTATATAAGTAATTACGAAACTCCACAATGAAATGTGGTGTAAATAATTTTGTATTCTATAGGTGATCATCTAAATAATTTAATCAGGAAAAAAAAAATGTTGCCCCCAGTGTGTAGTCCCTTACGTATTCTTTAACAATGAATGAGACTTACAAGTAATGACAGCACATGTGTAGTCCCCACCAGTTGCTGGTCTTGGGACTGAATAATTGAAAATGGAAAAGTGTTCAATTTCCTAATCGGATATTGATTTTCGGTCACTCACATAAGTCTGTAGTTCTTGATAAGCAGTTGATCACCATACTTGGAAATGCTTTCTTTTTTTTTTTGTGAGCATGGTACATTGCTGTAAAGATATACACCAGAGGAGCAGTACAGCCACTTAATGTCTTTATGAGGCAGGGTGTCTACATTTCTGATCTTATATACAGCATAGAAAGACGTCCTGAGTCTGCTTATATGCATCTAGTAACGAGTGCATTGATTAAATATAGACACTGCCCTATTTTCAGTTACATCTGTGGATGGTATTACAGGTAAAGGAGATGACTTTGGTCAGTATACAAGAGAACTGTATCAAATAATCACCAAATCATATTATATGAAATGTTTAAAACTTACCAGAAGAACCATTATCATAAGTAGATATAATTTATTTGACTATCTCATCTGAAAGATGTCACTTCAGGAACAAACTGTTTAGATCATAATACTAGAATGGTTAATTTATTTCTATCTTTTATTTATTTACTGAACTAGGTGGCCAAAAGGTTCCCTTTCAGCCCTGGACTTGCTTCATATTGATGCAAAATCAGCACACTGAGACTACACAAGATAACTTTGTCAGGAAGAATCAGAGCTATATCCTGGTCAAATGAGACCTTATGCAGGGTAATGGAGCAGTCCCCCCTCCCCGCAGTCATTCTGGTGTTGCATTACTTGTCTCTCTCCCCCAATTACCATAAACACTGTTCGGCGCTGTCAGCATGCATACTATTTTCTTCTTTACTTTTGAAATAAAGACAGAGATGTAGATTTAATTTATTACTTTTAATTTATCTGTCCTTTGTTGACCAGGTTAATCCTACTAGGCTAATAGTCTCTTTACAGGGGAGACTCTTGGTAGTATATGTACTAGGGTAGATTTGGGCAGGGCATCAGGGAACTTTCCCTACTAGTCATTATTGTAAGTGGGACAATTTTTGAAGGAGTGCTTCCTGTTTCCAATCCAGGAACAGAGGTTGCCCAGAGAAACAGGAAGGTAGATGGAGAAAGAAGAAGATGATGGGATAGTGAATGAAATGAAGGAAAAAGCAAATACCGAGACCAGAGAATGCGTGCAGGATTCTGAGGAAATGTTCCAAAGAAACCTGTTTGATGGAGATGAGTCAGCAAATGATGAATATATAATTGCAACCATCCAGTTGGAAAGATTGCAGGATGATTTACTTACAGAAATGGTGGTGCAGAGTGACCCAGAAAATGAATGAGATGTTTCCTGGGTGGACATTATGGAGAAAATACAAAAGGAGGATGCAGAGTAATCCTGAAGAGTAGTGGTGAGATGGAAAAAAAAAACATACAGAGAAATTAAAATAAGGCAAAAGTGGAGTAGCAGAAAAGAAGGCAGAAGAAAATGAAAAACAGAAGCATGTGGCAAGGATTCAAAGTGAAGAAGACAAAGAAATGGACAGGTATGAAGGGTAAAATAATTTAATAGCTCCTTTGGGTGTAAAAGCACATGAGTTAAGAGCATTTATTCTTATTAATAAAGAGACATTTTGTGACATTATATTTAAGACTGTTTTTCAATGGAAATTTTTCTTTGAGAATATGATAAAAAGAAAGACTGTTATCCATGGAATCTTTATGTGATAAAAGCATTTAACAAACAAAACTATCAGACAGGATGCCTTCCTGATGGTCTTAGTGACCATCTCCCCACCTTCCTCCTGCAGAAACGTACCAACATAGCCAAACCCATTGTTTTTAGGGGTCTATATTACATTGTCAAAAGCCGACAATATCGGATCTGATATTGTCGACACGACAATAATGAATGCTTAGAATATCGAACATGTAAACGGAAATCTCCGTAAGGGGAGATTTCCTTCTTTTTCAATGCAGTGTGGTCTCAGAGTTGGTATATTTAAGTAGCTGGGGGTGGGGGGGCACAGCCCCCATGTGGGGATGCAGGGGGCTTGCCCCCCATGCCTACCCCCTTTAGTTATATTTTTTGTGTTTAAAAAAAATGTTAAGGATGATTCGATGTTTTACTACTTTGATCAGTAGTGATCGATGTTTACTGATTTGAAGTAGTAAAACTTTGATAATCTGATATAGCCCCCTTTCTAGACAAGTCAGAGATGGTCGTAAACTAAATATACAAGAACTAGACAGTATTCTAAAACAAAGTAACTGGAAACCACTACAAACCCTAAATCTAGACCAAGCCGTTGACTACTTCAGCAATATTCTCATCAATATCCTTGATAGACTCCCACCAATTAGGAAAATAAGAGCCAAGGCAAACTATGCACCATGGCTAACTAGGGAAACTAGAGCCCTTCTAAAGTCAAGGGATAAGGATTGGAGAATTTGGAAGAAATACAATACTAGCCTAGCTAAACAAAGTTACCTACAACTTAAAAATCAGGCCAAGAGACAAACTAAACTCGATAGACAAAATTACTTCTTCAATATCCAAAACAAACATTCAAAACATCCCCAAAAGTTTTGGCATGCCATTAACTCTCTCCTAAAACCAGGCAAAACTACCACTCCCATTCCTATCTCCATGAATGACAACATGGACATTGCCTCCCAGTTCAATCACCACTTCACAGAATCAGTCTTAACATTATCCTCCCAACTATCCAAAAACAGCCCTACATATAACCCAACCAAATGCACTGACAACATCCCATCCTTTATGATCTCACCTGTTCCCACCTCAACAATTAAAAAACACCTCCTAAAACTGAAACCTACCACCCTTGCCACTGACGATCTACCAGCCAACTTCCTAAAAATAGCTGCTGAATCCTTATCCTACCCTATTTCTATTCTTATCAATCGCGCCATACAAGAAGCATATGTCCCACAGCTATGGAAGGTATGATACATTATTCCACTACATAAAGGCGGAAACTCTTACAAATACTCAAATTATCACCCCATTGCCTTTCTATCCCCCATATATAAAATACTAGAGAAATGTATACATTCTCAGGTAACACAATTTCTCAACTCACACCATCTCCTCTCCCCCACACAGCATGGCTTCCGACAGCAACATAACACAACCGCCGCACTGCTCTGTTTCACCAATCTGATCAACTAACATAGAAATAATAATAACTTTATATCTGAAATATTTCTAGACCTGTCTAAAGCATTTGACATGGTTTCAAATTCCTTACTACTAGACATCCTGACATCCCTATCGTTTGCCCCTTCCGCTATAGCCTGGTTTAAAAGCTATCTGTAAAATAGGCAACAATCTGTCCAATGGCAAAGTGTACTATCCCCCTTGCTCCCAACTACCATAGGTGTACCACAAGGCTTCATATTAGGCCCACTGCTTTTTTCCATATTTGCCAATAATCTCCATACCACCACACAGCATGCTTCACTTATACAATGCGCTGATGATTCAATTCATATCTGTTCAGCTCCATCACTTCCCACCCTACAACAACTCACCCAGGAATCCTTTAGCTCGTGGAATGTTGGATCACTCAGATCCAACTTATCCTAAACCTTAATAAAACCAAATTACTACTTTTCACCCCAACAAAACCATTTCTACCCCTCTATCCTTCACTATCTTCTCCAAAAATTGCACTATTATCTCTCCCCCTGACCATACCAAACTCCTAGGCATTGAAATTGATAAAAATTACACTTCAATGTCCACATTTCATAAACTATCAAAAAAGTCCATAAAAAATTGGGAACACTGTATATGCACAGGAAATCCCTCTCAATATAAGCACGGATTACCCTAGCCCAAACTCACCTCTTGTCTACACTAATGTATGCTGCTCCAGTTGTTACCAAGCTTAGAAAACTTGACCTTGCCAAACTCGAATCATGTTATAATAAAATCACCAAGTTTGCAAACAACTCCACCTTTAGAAGCCACCATTGCCAGGCTCTAAGGGAACTGCAATGGCTGGAACTTCCCCAGCTACTAACCTATCACCAATTAGTCATTGCCTACAATGTGGTAACACATCCAGAAAAAATCCCTGCACTAGGCCAACTTTTCACCCACCATAATACAAATTGTCTTCTCTGATCCTCCGACAAACCCCTCCTCTGTATCTCTAGGGCTAACAATACTGCAGGAAAAGCACTGTTCTCCCATTCCATAGCTAGAACCTGGAATAATCTCCCTCCTGCTCTGATTTCTGCCCCTACCTCTTCTCACTTTAAAAACTCACTTAGAACATACTTAAAGAATAAGAGGCTATGCCCATGTATTACATGAATCCCCAAATTATTCCACTTATATACCTCACTTCCTAATATACCTACTGTAATATATATTACAGTCTAGCCCCGGGATTCATGAAGCTCAGTGCAAGGACAGTTTAAGCCTTGTGCCGACCATCCTCATTACAGATGATGCTACACCGCCAAATGAATATGTATGAGGGCATGACGCCACACCCTTGACATGAACAGGAAACATGTGCGAGTGCAGGGGGCATGTACAAGTGCTCTACGGAGGCGTAAACATGCCCCGACAGTTGCACAACCTACTATTTTTACTATAAGAGCCTGCCTCTAATAGTAAGTCAGTAATTCAGTGTCCGTGGATACCAAAATGTATGCTAAGCATACAAGAGTGTCCACGAACAGTGAAATAAAATTGAAGTAGTAAACACACAAGCATGTAATGGGATGTTGTCCCTAGAACTTTCACAATTAGATTCCCCGTGTCCCTATTTTACATTTGTACTGCTGCAATATCGAAAGTGTAAGAAAGTGCAGCATATTTGCACGTCGCTGCCCTCCGCTGAGAGTAGCTTACACATCAAAATCATTCAAATAGAGAAAAACATGCAGAGTCAATGTAAATGTCAACAGTGAAGTGGTTAGAGCATCCGCCTAACAAACAGACATTCACGGTTTGAGTCCAACAATAGCACATATCATGTGAAATGAATGTTGTTTTGCTGTAAAACAAACATAAGAGTATCGCATGAGATGTTTAATTAAATTTCATTCAATCAAAGTGGTACTGTCTTAATGAATAAGGCACTAGTAAGCAGGTGTAAGCACAAATAAGCAGCAGTAAACATATACAAGTACCAGTAAGCAAGTCTGAGTGCGCTTGCGCTGTTGTAAGCATTGCCCAGCATAGGAAATGTATATAACTATGTACAGATATATAATATATATATATATGTATATATATATATATGAAGAATGAACGTCGTAACAATAAAGCATACAAAAGGAATGAAAAGGGAATCAACAGCAACTCCAGTATTATATAGTGCTGTCAGCATATGTCATATCAAGCTGGGCAGGAGTGAGCAAAGCACTGCTACTCACACCACAGGCAGGATATTACCAGTGGGAGTAACATTGTTGATCTGCTAAGTCTTCTTTACACACGGAGGGTAGTTCCTGGTGGGACTACCCAATAATTGATAGGCTGTTTGGCCATCCGACCATTACACAAGCAAGGGAAGGTATGTTCAAGGACTAAATGGTGGCAGAGCCTGAGAATACATGGGTTGGGGCAACATATGAGTAGGGCCCTTAACGCTAGGGAGAGGGCAATGTGTGGAGGTGTGTCATGGCTGCGATAGCAACTGGGCAATGGATGGTATGTGTGTATGTTGAACTCAGGTGGGGTGGAGGAACTATGGGTATAAAATTATGGATCCAGGCGTGTCAGGGTTGGATGGGCTGGTTCTAATTGGACCACATCGTGGAAGTCAGTGAGTTCGTTATAAGTATATATGCATACACACATGCATACATCTATATGTAGAAGTACATTCTCTGTAACACATTCATTCCATTTGCAGACATAAATAACATGAAGGTGCCCTTGCAAATCTCGACAGTAGATAGAATAACAGGTTGTGCATAAGAGAGAAGGGATGAAACTGCTAAAATGCAGAAGTGTGTACGATGTCTGAAGTCAGTGCTGTGCTGAAAAAATCAAATGTGAGGACTTTCTCACACATGGAATCATTCCTGTGATCTGTCTGCTATGGCAACACCAATTACTAAACCGGTCTATTTCATAGGTTCATAGGTAGGTACTAGGCTATCGGCCCAAGGGCCTATGTAAGTCTAGCCAACAAGGTTCCCTGGCTTACGCCACCCAAGAAAGTTATTTTCCTGTGCCACTGTCGAGCAGAGACACAGAAGTGATCCCCGGGGCGTATTTCCTATTTTCCATCCACTCATCAAGATTTTTCTTGAAGAGTGCTAATCAAGAACTTTGCTTGACATAGATGGGTAGCCTGTTCCAGAGTATGGGAAGTCTCTGGGACAGGAATCTATCCCTCCAGCATGTCCTGTTTATTGTGGTGACAAGGTTTATGTCCCTAGAGCATGTAGCTTGGAGGGATTGGGATTTCTTTAGGTGTAGCATGTCCAACAGCTCTGGGTTTGACATAGCTTTATATGTTAGGCAGAGATCCCCTCAGAGTAGGCGATATGCTACGGAGTAAAGCTGGAGTTTTTTGAGGCAGTCAGTGTAGGGCATTTGTTTGAGGCCAGTAATCATCTTTGTGAGGTACTTCTGTGGCCTTTCCAGCTGCTGCAGATGTCTTGTGAGGTACATTCCAAAAGGGGTGTTTTACTCTATAATGGGTCTAATGAGTGTCGAGTAGAGGGGAACAATAACCTCTTTTTTCCTGGATGAGAACCCTTTTTATGGTGAGGTGTACCACATAGAATGACTTTCTGACTACTTTGGTGATGTGACTATCAAAGGAGAGACTGCAGTCCACCTGGGTCCCAAGGTCTCTTATCACACATTCAGTGTTAAGTAGATTGCTGCCTATGTGGTAGTTCATGGGTACAGAGTTTTTACCAAAGGGGATGGCACTGCACTTTTTGGCATTGAGCTTGAGGCCATGGCTCTGACACCAGGCATCTGTCTCAGCGAGGCCCTTCTCTAGGATGTCCACACCATTTGAGGACTTAACTATGGCTCCTAGTTTGCAGTCATCTGCGAACTTCATTAGCCAGAGGCCTTCTGTGTTAGCCTGCACTTCAGAGAAGTAGATACCAAACAGGAGAGGTCCCAGGACGGAACCCTGTGGTACTCCACTTGTCACTGCTTTGAGGTCAGATTTGGAGTCTCCAACTTTTACAGTATGGGTTCTGTCAGTGAGTCAGTTGGCAACCCATCTTGTGATGTAGGGATTTATACCTAGTTTAGTGAGTTTAGCTATAATTCCAGAATAGGGGATGGTGTTGAAAGCCTTGGTGAGGTCAAGATAGGCTGTGTGAACCACCTTATCCTCATCTACGGCTTTGGTGACTGCCTCAAAGAAGTTGATCAGGTTCAGAAGGCATGATCTGCCTTTTACAAAGCCGAACTGGGTGGGATCTAGAGTTTGGAGGTTACCAATGTCTTTGTTTATGAGTTCTATGATGATACGTTCCATGGCCTTGCAGAGCAGGCTTGTCAGGCTAATAGTTCGATAGTTCCCGGGATCAGTGGTGGCTCCCCCCTTGTGGAGTGGGATAACTGTTGCTGTGCACCATTCAGTGAGCACAAAGCCTGATGCGGGGCTATTACTGAACATGGTGCTTAAGTGGGGAGCCAGTTCATTCTGAAGTTTGTGTAAAACGCAGCCTGGGATGTTGTCTGGTCCCATGGATGCTGTGTTTTTGGCTTTAGAGAGTGCAGCTTTTATCTGCGTGGTTGTGATTAGAGGAACTATGCATTCTTCCTGTATAGATATGGGCCCTTTAGGGGGTGAGGGGGGGTTAAAGTTAGCACTGAACCTATCTGCCAGGATGTCGGCAATATCAGTTGGCTCTGTAATTTTTGTGCCTTTGTGCTGTTATATTTGTGATATTGTTGAGCAGATCTGGGTGTTGCCATCGAGATTCTTGACATAGCTATAGAATGCTTTGTGGTTGTCTTTAGAATTAGTGGCAATTTTGTTTTCATAGCTAGCTTTGGAGGATCTTAAAAGGGATTTCAGCTTCTTACTGAGGCTGACCAGGGAGCTCCTCCCCTCATGGGATTTTATTCTCTTTTGCAACAGTTTCTGTTGCACAGTTTGTTTATGGCAGGGGACCACCAGATTGGCTTCCTTTTTTTGCAGGATAGCATCTTGGTTCTGTTTGGGATAGTACGATCCATGCACTCGTGTAAGAGCTTATAGAGGGCATTTGTGTAGGATTCAGCAGTTGTAACTGTATTGTCCATCTGCATGGGTGTCATGAAGTTCAGCACTTCTGTCTTAAGAAGCATGAAGTTGGCTTTGGAGAAATTTTTTACCATGGTTTTCTTAATGGGTGTGGGGGCGGAATGTGGATATCAAGGGTGATTAGCTTATGGTCGGATTGGACCAATGAGGAGTTGACTTCAGGTGTGGAACACCGGTCACTCATGTTGGTAATAACTAGGTCAAGGATATTGTTGCCCCCGGTGGGGGTGTGGATAAGTTGATCAAGGGCACTGGAGTTTATGAATTCCAGAAAGCGTTGAGCTAAGGAGTTGGTACATGAGTAGTTTTCCCAGTTAATGGTGGGGTAGTTGAAGTCACCCATTATTGGGGTGTTTGGTTGAACCCAAATATTTTCCACTACATCAAGAAAAGAGGAGTGAGAATCCTGGGGCATTGTGGGGGTCTGTAGCAAGCTACAATTTGGATTGCAGTTTTGCCCAGAGTTAGTTGTACTTGGATAACCTCGGCTGCATTATGCTGAGCAACTAGCCTGGAGGTGTGGATATCCTTAATGAATATGGACACACCTCCGCCTTTGGTGTTTCGGTCCAGGTTACATGGCCGAAAAGTGTGGTATGAGTTATAGCCTGGTAGTGCAGGGGTGCTGTCTGGAGCCTTGAGCCAGGTCTCAGTCACTGCACAGATATCGATGTTCTCCATTTTAAGGAGTGCCTCGAGTGAGTGCATTTTGAGATTTAGACTTGTAGCATTATCCTCAGTTTTTGTTTTCCTGTTCTTGTTACGGTGGTGAATTTGTTATTTGAAGCTTGCCTACAAAAGGCACTATAGGGGCAGCAAGAGCGTTAGCCAGTATCCAGAATCCCAGGGAAACAGGTGCAGGTTATATGTGGCAAAGCATCGAGGTCTGTCAATCATGTCATCCAAACCAGACAAATACTGGATCCCCTTAGAATGACACCAGAAGCATAGCCAATTGTTGAAGTCAATCATTTTGTCCTTGTACTGCGGTATCATTTGGGGCAATGGCAGAATGCTACTCAGGACTAGGGTCATACCTGCGAGGGCTACAAGATCGGAGAGCTCTTCCATGTCTCTTTTCATGTAGTCCAGGGAGGTACATCTCAAGTCATTTACACCAAAGTGACAGAGTCATATTTGTACTTGTTGTGAAGTGACCTGAGTGTGTGTGTTATATGGCGGATCCTGGCACCCAACAGGCAGCTGACAGTAAGCCTTTCCTTGTTTAGCCTGGTGAGTGGGACATCAGTGTGGCTGACTATAGAGTCACCTATGACTAGTGTGTCGGGTACGTTGTTTTGCCATATTGGCTGTGGTTGAGTGGCACACTGAGTCTGCGGGCTATGTGTCATTTGGGTTGTGTTGGGGGATGGAGGTTGATTGCGTTTCTGCTTTGGAAGTCTCTGTTGCTTAGACAGATTATTACTGGCAGCCTCTGCGAATGTCTTTGTGCTACTATGTGTGGATTTTGGTGGTGTAGATTTAGTGAGACTATGTGATGAATGTGGTGTGGTGCAAATGTTTACCTTCTCCTCATGACTGTCAAGTTCAGTCTTGGTTGGAGAGAGCTTTACCTCCAGTTTGGCTAGATAAGTGCATCTCTCACAGGTTGTAGTGTTGGGTGGTAGGAGGAGAGGGTTGTCTGTGTACATGAGGCAATTTCTACATTGTCCCAAGATGCCCAGATTCATCAGATAGACAGGAGAGAACACTGGGAGGTGACCCTTGGACATGCCTGAATAAAAAACTATTTTCCTCTAGATAAGTGAGGAAGGTGAGTACAAGAGCTGTTTTTCTCTAAGCAAGTGAGAAAAGTAAGTACAAAAACTGTTTTCCTCTAGGTAATGAGGAAGATTGAATGCTATAGTAATTAGTAGCTTATTTAGTGCTTACAAGTTTTGAACAAGTGCTGAGCATGAATAAGCAAATTTAACTGCTAAAAATAAGAATCTGTATCGGCAATAGAAGAGTTACAGGACAGAAACAAGTGCAAATGCAGACTTTCAAATCAGGAAGTTGAGAGGGATGGAAGAAATTGCCCAAACGGCCAATAACTAAAATTTCTGGTCCAGAACCACTCCTTATGTGGTAGATAGGTTACCTAGTACTTACCACTCCCACTGATAAGCTAGAAGGCTTCCCTCCAACACAGAAAGGCTTGGGGGGCTCAGAAGCTTACATACAGTCCTGGATACAGCAAATCTGTATCTGGAACACTAGTTACAAGAAAGGTAGGAAACAGGCTTACAGTTTTTTTTTTTTTTACAGAAAAGTAGCAAAACCAGTAGTAAAAACAATTCACATGCAGTGCAAGCTAGCACACTTGAGTATGTAGCAATATTAGACCAAACACAGTTTAAAAAATGCAATTAAATTAAAAAGGACTAAAAGCAAGTGCAGAAATAGTTTATTAGGTAGAATGTGGTAAAGAGATGGGACTGGGGGAGTGTCCTAGATCAAATCTACAGTGGGGCGGGCAACTGCCAAAGCCACCAAATTTAAACTACAAACCAAAAATAGGGAGAGTGGGTAGGACAAAACAGTTTCAGCAGAGATCTAAGCAACAACTAACAGTACATACTCTAAAACCAATGTGCCCTTACACATTTGTAAAAGAATTACGCCAAACTCGTACATAATTAGCTCAAATGTGTAATGTGTGCGTTACCGCATAGTCATACTTATTAATTTATTGTAGTGTCATGTTAACGGGAGTAAGGATATAATGAAGTATAGAGTCTAATCTTGAAATAAAGACATGGGTGTCCCATGTGAGACAACCCAAAAGTTGTGAATAGTGTCCTTTTGGTCGCTCATGTCACCAATG
This sequence comes from Protopterus annectens, assembly GCF_019279795.1. NCBI lineage: Eukaryota > Metazoa > Chordata > Ceratodontiformes > Protopteridae > Protopterus > Protopterus annectens. Next base: position 148,444,554 of record NC_056729.1, on the reverse strand, counting down.
TCTGTGGACTAAAAGTTTGGGAATTCTGAGGATACGTGGAGTGAGTCAACCGATGGGATGGATCTTCAGGAGTAGAGAGTGGCCAATGCGTAGTGGTGTGGATACACCGCAAATCCAACTGGAGAATGGTAGACTGCAGTGTTAGTGAGGTGTTGGGGTGGGTGTTTGGGGAACTAGGAGTAATGGGTATATGGGTATATATGCAAATGAAGCAGCACAGCAATAGTGTATTGATTAGAGCATCTGCCTAACAAACAGACATTCCAGTTCCGAATCCCACTGCAGCACATACCATGTTCCATTGGTAATCTGTATTTGAACATATTTCAACATCTGTCCGCTGGATAACCTGCAAAATAACAATTAAAAGTGAACTGGAGTGAAGTGTCAGTGTCATAATGAATAAGGCACTAGTAAGCAGGTTTAAGCATATATAAACACCAGTAAGTGTGTGTAAGTGTGCTTGCGCCGGGTATGCATTGCTTTACAGACACACACACACACACATATATATATATATATGTGACACATTGACACCACACAACACGACCACACCACCATACACAACATAAACGACAGTCCATAAACAAAAAACAAATAACCGACGATACCCAACACACCACGTAACCACATACAAAAACAAACAAACCCCAAAAACCACACACAAAACACAAAACACCCACACAACAAAAGCACACACACAACACACACAAACCTTACCCCAACCTTACCCTTAACACTATCCGCACACTTAGGTCCACTCCCCCTCAACCAACCCTAACTCTTCTATCTCCTAACCACCTGCAACCCCTTATTCCTTAACTAACCTAACTCTTAACCGCCTTCCCTAACCCCTAACCCTAACTCACACCCTATCCCCCCTAGACCCCCAGACTTCCACACACACTTGCCCGCACTCAGACCTACCGCCGTCCGTACAGATACTCACACACCAGCCTTTTCCCATGCATCCTCGGCGTTGGTGTTGTCATCAAAACGTCGTGGTCGTCTTTCTTGTCGATGTTCGTTCCCGCGATTCGCGATTCGCGGTCTTCTTCTTTCTCGATCTTCTGAGCTCCGATTCGATGCGGTCTTTCTCAGCTGTCGACGAAGTCAGGTAGAACCATATATATATATATATATATATATATATATATATATATATATATAAAAAAAATATATATATCTATATATATATATAGTTGCAGACATATACATATACGTATATATACATATATATGTGTGTGTGTGTGTGTGTGTGTGTGTGTGTGTGTGTGTGTGTGTTTGTCTGCATAGATATACACAGATATACAGCTAAGATAGGAAACAGCACAAAAGAATGATATATGTTCACAGGCTATGCCAATGGAAGTGAGGGGCCCAAGCAAGAAACATGAAACACGTAGCATGACCATCCACCCCCCCCAGCCAGACACAGGAAACATACACACAAACCCGCAAACAATGTAAATAGTCCACTGCTCCCCAGACCACAGGCAGGATACAACCGGGGGGGGGTACACAGTGCACCCATGAAATTTAATCTTGGAACACAGACAGGAGCGTCCCTTGCTGGATGCCCCAAAAATTGACATAAGACCAAAGGAAGATGATACGCCGACCATTTTGGCTGAGGTGTGTACATACCCGGAATACAAGGGTGGGAAAGCCTGATGACCCATGGGTCGAGACAATGTATGACATGGGTCTCGTGAAATGGAGAGTGGGCAGCGTGTAGTGGTGTGTTCAGACCCGACCAGGACCCAGAATAAGGATGGGTGCTGTAGAGGAGGTGCGGGTGGGATAACTATGGGTAGCTAGTTATGGGTCTAGGTGTGCAGGTGTTGGCTGATGTGGGCCTATATGGACAGCCCCAGGGATGTAAGCAAAAGTGTTTATTGGTCAGAGGCATCGCCCAATGAGCAGCCATACTCGCTATGAGTCCTACTGCAGCAAAGAATAATCTACATGGCAAGGAACGAAATAACCAGATGTAGATGTATATATGTAGATGTATGTGTGTGTATATCTACCCATAGCGACACAGAGATATACCTCTCCCTCTCCATAGTACAACTGTATACATACAGAGACAGAATACATATACATACCCACATATAGATATATACATATGCAGACACCCATAGACCCATAAGTTGTTAGATATATATAGACAGCAATATATAAATATATACATGTATGCATACATATACAGATATACCTGTATATAGTAATATATATATATATATATATATATATATATATATATATATGGGTCCCCTTGACTTGGTCGACATGCCAAAACACCGACGCTCAGAAGACCGACGAGACAGATGATCGACAAGGTGAAATACTGACAGTCGAAACACTGACATGGGCAACTTGTGAGCGCGACTCGGTAAGTGTGCGATAGTGAGGGATTTAGCATTAGGGAGTGGACAGGTAAGTGTGAGATAGTGAGGGATTTAGGGTTAGGGTGCGGGAAAGGTGAGTGTCTTGGTAGTGTCGGACTTAGGGTGCGGTAAGGTAAGTGCAATAGTGACGGAGTTTAGGTTTAAGGGCGGTTAAGTGAGTTAGGGTTAGGTGCGGTAGGGTAAGTGTGCGATAGTGACGGACTTTAGGTTTAGTGGCGGGTTAAGTGAGTTAGGGTTAGGGTGCGGGTAGGGTAAGTGTGTGATAGTGACGGACTTTAAGTTTAGTGGCGGTTAAGTGAGTTACGGTTAGGTGCGGGTAGGGTAAGTGTGCGCTAGTGTCGGACCTTAGGGTTAGGGTTTGGGTTACAGTTAGTGCATGTATAGTTGTGTGTAATGTGTAGTTTACATTTTGTGTGTTGGTGTTTTGGGTGTCGGTGTTATGGTGTTCGGTTTTGTGAGTTGTCGGTTTTATGCGTTTTCGGTGTCAGTGTTTTGGGTGTCAGCTTTGTGGCGTGTCGGTGTTGTGATAGGGATCCATATATATATATATATATATATATATATATATATATATCTATATATAACTGTAAATATACACATGTATATATAGCTAGGATATGATACAGCAGTTACGAATTACATATGCTCACAGGCCGTGCATATGTGGGTGAGGGGTCCAATCAACAAACGTGTAACACGTAGCATCAACCCCTCCCCAGCTAGGCCGGTGAGACATACAGACACACAATAAAAGTAAACACACCACTGCTTCCCAGACCACCGGCAGGATACTACCAGTGGGAGAGACCTGCCAGGTCTAATCTTGAAACAAATACATCAATGTCCCTTGTGGGACACCCCAAAAATTACTGATCATCAGAGTCAGTCCCTGTAATGATTCATCAAACCAGGCTGTAGATGTACACAGACCAGTAGGTTGTGCAAGCCTGATAACCCATGGGTCAACACAATATACGACATGTGTCCCGACATGCAGAGAGTGGGCAGTGTGTAGTGGTGTGTTTATACCCCACCTGCACCGACAGTAAGGATGAGTGCTGTAGAGGAGGGGCAGGTGGGGGAACTATGGGTATGCAATTATGGGCCTAGCCATGCAGGTGTTGGCTGGCGCAGTCATATTAGGACCACCCCAGGGATGTAAGTAATATTCCGAAATGGGCATAGCTTATGCCCATACCTCTCAACCCCTAAGAGTAAATCCACTGGACAGGACATAAACCGTTGGGGGAACAAATAGGGACAAAAAGCACATATTCCACTTACAACCTTAGAAAGATGATAGAATAATAGGTATGCAGTAGCATGACTCGGCTGAAGGATGTGGGTTCCAAAACCCAATGACTTGTTTGTATTGAATGGTGTCAATTCCCATGTATTAGCCAGACAGGTGCAGATTGTAAGAGAAACACACCAATAGTATGAATCAAACTCTGGACAGGCTGTGGATTCCGTACAGTCGAATGGCATGCTTATGCCTAATGGCAGCCATTCCCGATACTGTAGGCATGTAATCCGATGTAATAGGCATCACAAGGTAATACTGTAGTCCTCACTCCCACCCAGGTGTGTGAGTGTCAGATACAAACACCAAATGCAGTGCATTTGCAAGTGCGGGAGCAAGTGGGTGTAAGCCTGTTTGGCTGCCGGTATGCCAGTATCACACTGGTGAAGCAATGTAGAGGCTAAATGAGTGTAAGAAACTGTAACCGGAGGTTAGCATTGCTTAGCTTCGTGCAAACCCATGCACACCCACTAACAACTGCTTTAAAGTGCCTTAATCACTCTGTACCCAACAGCTCGTGTTCTGGCCAGTAACAAAAGAACCACCTCTGCAAGGCTAGAACGCAGGACCCTGTACATCACAGTCATAGTAGTAAACCACCATGCCATGATAGCAATTCATATAAAGGAGGTATCAGCAAACTAATCCTTACAACAGGGAAACAAATCAAATATGTGAACTGAATGTATGTACAGTGTAATGTTCTATAACCTGCCACAGACCATAAATATGTGAATTGGAGTACTGCAGTAAACATAGAGTTGAGGTGTCACTGTAATAAGGTTCAGAAGTCCCCAGGACCCCATACAGTGTATGTACACATGAATGACGGATACCAGACACATATATAGCCTGTAATGAGTAAGAGATTGTTGACAAAAGTCAAATATAATGCTAGATAACCAATAAGCAATGCTAACCGCCGCACAGCCCAACTAAGTTATTGTAAGCAATGTGTAGGGAAGAAAAATACAATATGCCCACAGGTACATTGCTTTAAGCAGTGCCGACCTGAAGTAAGCATGTGTGCCCATAGCTTAGCCTTTTTGAAACCGGCCAATTACTGAAAAGTGCGGGAATCTGGCCCTACTTAAACCAAAGAGGCGGGAATATGGATCATAAATGGTTGTAGCATCCCCCTACAGGCAGAATAGCTGGAGTGGGAGAAGGCACTCGCTTTAGAGCGCAGCGCTGTGGCATCCAGGAGTCCAAATTCATGGTATGGCTCCTGTTAAAGCACCATGACAGGAGACTATTGCAGGGCCAATACCAGGGCTTGCAGTACAAAACAGAGGCCTGTGACAGTCTCACCTGTGACCTCACTAGTGCCACAGGTATCCCCTGGACTGGTGAGCAAGTCAGGCACCACCATGCAGACCTGAAGCAGTGGAGGGGGGATGTCCTGAAACAGAGGATCCAGGAAGCAAGGCAGATGCAGAATGCCCCAGAAACGAGTAAGTACTCCTTCCACTACATAGTTAATAATTGCCTAGCTTGTGTATACTATGGATAGGTATGGCTAAATATCACTGTACTTCCCTGACAGCTGCAGATGAGCATGCTGCAAAGCAGCAAGCCTATGATGCTAGGCTGCAAAGGATGTGTTGTGAGGCAGGTTAGTAAATAGCCTGCATGTACTGTCATAACAAATAAATGTAAGAGCCTGAGAAAGTGTTGTACCAGTATACAGAATAGTGTAATATGCTGTGAATAAAGGTGTAACCCCTGCATTGCTTCTGTTTACTCTGCAGTCATATGTTGCACTGTTGCAGTTATTAAATAGTACTGTTGTAGTAAGCAGTGTTACCCACACTGTGGTATGCAGATACAATGTGTATGAAGTACTGTATAACAATGTTGGAAGTGCAAACAGGTCAGTCATATTACACAAAATACATTGTAAAGCCACACAACAATTGCCTGATAGCACAGTTTGCAGTGATCTCAACTGTAATGCTTTTGTCACACACAACAGGGCTTTGGATCCCAGGAGCGCTAGTAAGGTGTATGCATAATCATTCCACACAACTGCACACAGTCTGTTAGAATGTTCAGAGAGAAAGCTGTATGCATATTTACACTTAATAACTGTACAGATTTTGCTAGAATGCTTAAATAGAGAGTGGCATACATATTCATACCCCTCAACTGTTTCAATCTGCCCAGTATGTCCTGATAAATGGCCCACATCACCTGCCTTTTGCCCTGTTCCCCTGACAAATTAATGTGAAGATCCAAGAAATTTAGGCAGTTGTTAATGACATATAACTGATAGTCAGACTTGTACATAGTCAGAGAATGTACGTGCAAACATACCTGTCATCCCAGCATCTCACCTAAAGTGTATGAGAGCAGTCTCAAAATATGTTGCATTAACACCTGCATCTTGTCAAGCCTGTACATAAGACACAGGTCCCGTACATACTAATCTACAAACATACCATTGTACAATATAATGCCATTGGGTAGTGTAATAATACATTTAAGGGACAGACCACTGCAGTGACTATGAATGTTGTGAAAACTACAAGGATGTATTAGTTGTTAATTGAAGTCTCTCTCTCTCTCTCTCACCCCTACCATATGTGCAAACATAACCGTTTTACACAATTCATTTGGTATGTCTACACTCCTACCCTTTGTTGGGACATATGTCAAATTGGTTTATACATATTCACATCTGTTTCTATGCATATGCCATGTTAAAATACATCCATATTGGTGGCCTGTTGCCATCAATGAAACCTGCATGTTGTTGTAATGGCCACTGTTTACCCATATATCCATGTGTTCTGCCTCTTCTGCAACTATGTTATATCTGGTGCCCTGGGTAATGGGAATACCTATGCATGCTGTTATAACTAATCATGAATGCTGTTGACTATTACAAACACATATCTGCCTTAAACATACTACAATATAGCTCGTATGGGAAGGCCGGTCCCAGCGGACTCACCTGTCCCACCTCAGCTGGCCATGGCACCGGGCACCAGCACATCTGGGGCCCAGCCTGGGACCTCCTCGTCCATTGGTCTTGCACCACCTTTGGGTGGAACTGCCATAGGAGATGGGGCTTGGCCCCCCCTGGGAGCAGGAGCAGACAGGAACCTGTCACCCGTGGTACAGTCCGGGCAGTGGTGCATAGGGAACTCAACAGGGAGATTTGAGACTGCCTATGCCAGCTTGAGGGCCGAGTGGCGCAACTAGAGGGTGAGACTGCCCCTCCTATACAGCCCCCAGAACAGCCACCTTCTGGGCTGTGAAGGTGCAGTGATGACTGCCCATGGGTGGGGACCTCAGTCCCAGTGTATACATTGGTGGGCTCATGGGCTTGCAACTTCCAAACACCCCTCCCCGTCCAAGGTGTCCCACCCCCCCACATGTGTCATATACCGCCCTGTACACGTCTTGTTTGTCTTGTCTGTCATCCTACCCAACCTATCCTTCCCTGATCATACCTACTCTCCTTCCCCATCTCACTCTCACCTAAACATAAAAGAAAAGAAGGGCAATCTGTTCCCACAAAAAAAGCACGCCCCATACATAGCTGTCTATTTCACACACATGTCCACTGGACACATGTAAACGTTTCTAATTGGCATCACAACATACTATTGTTGTCCTCACTGCTCTCTCAGGGTTGTGAGTGACCAAATGTCCCACCAAATTTATTGCATAACAAACAGCCGTTGTGCAGGGGTAAGCACTGCCTACACAGGTTAAGTAATCAAGAAGGTAACTGAGTGTAAGGAACTGTAACGAAAAGTAACCACTGCTTACCATCATGTAAAGCCGGGCACACCCGCTCACAACTGCTTAAAAGTGCCTTAATCACTCGGTATCCAATGACCTTGTTCTGCCCAGCAACAAAATAAACAGCCTCTGCAAGGCTTGAAACCAGAACCCTGCACACCACAGCCAATGTGATTTACCACTAAGCCATGGCAGATATACAGAGATCAGATGTTATCACAAACATATCATCCAGCACAGTCATTCAACAGTATAGGAAATGTATTCCATCATGTAGATGTATGTGTGTGTGTGTGTTTATGTCCAGATATAGATACATACATATATATATATATATATATGTATATGTATATATATATATATATATATATATATATATATATATATGAATGAAAATGTCCAAAGCTGGAAGGAACACCACCAAATAACTGTTTCAAAGAACAGGATACCAAATACTCCTTCAGAAGTTTAAAACCAGAAAAGTTTAATGCAATAATGTGAGCGCTTTCGCGGACCACACATCCGCTTCTTCAGACATAATGAAACAAAAGAATGCTTCTACATTTGTAGTAATGGTTGACCAATCAAACAAAAAAACTAATTAATTAATTAACGAATTAAAACAAATTCAAAATGAATGACATATTCTTAAAGCAACTCCATCATCTTAAAACACTTCATAAAAATAATACAAAATGTGTATGCTGATATATATAAAATCAACAAAATAAATATTATACATAATAAAATATAAATATCAATACAATTATGTAACATCACTGTCTCTCTTAAACCTTATTTGAAGGCTAGAACTTTAAGATAGCTACACCGTGTAATAGTTATTTAACATTAATAACATTGTTTTTTCTGTATTCCTACACATCATTTATTCAGTATATTATTATTATTCTGGTTTTAAACTTCTGAAGGAGTATTTGGTATCCTGTTCTTTGAAACAGTTATTTGGTGGTGTTCCTTCCAGCTTTGGACATTTTCATTCATTTATCGTGTGGATTGGGTACTATTCTTCATTATATATATATATAGATAGATATATCAAGAACATCCCATGTGACAACAAAGCATTAAAAAGGAATGAAAAGGGAAACACCAGCAATGCCTGTATTATGTAGTGGTGTTGTCCTATGTAATATCAAGACTTCCTCAGACAGACATGTGTCATTAATACACGCAAACATTTGTACATTGGCCAAATACATTACTCTGTGCATTTTATTTACATTAACACAACAATGCCTGTCCAATCATTATGTGAGAACAGTACTCTTGCAAGGAGCTGTGTGCGACATCATCATCATGAAAAAGGTAAATGGGGTAACCATAGAGGGACCGGTAGTGTTGTGTGTACAATGGGGTCATCTGCATCACGTTTACCTGAAACTTTTAGGAGTCATGTGCATACCAGAATCGTGTGCCTGAGAGGCAGGGGTGAGGACAACTGTAGTATGTTGTGATGCAAATGAAAAAGGTTACATGTGTCCAGTGGACACGTGTGTGAAATGGACAGCTATGTATGGGGCAGATGTTGTTCTAGGAACAGATTGGACTTTTGTTTTTGTAAGGTGAGAGTGGGATGTGGGGGAAGTAGGTAGGTATGCTTATGGAGGATAGGTTGGGTAGGATGACAGACAAATCAGCATACAGCGTCGGTATATGACACATGTGGGGGGATACACCCTGGATGGGGAGGGTTGTTCGCCAGTCACAAGCCCATGAGCCCCCAGATGGAAACAGTGGGATGGAGGTCCCCACCCATGGGCAGCCACCACTGCACCAAAACAGCCACAAAAGTGGCTGTGCTGGGGGCTGTCTAGGAGGGGCAGGATCACCCTCTAAATGTGACACTTTGCCCTCAAGCTGGCGTATCTGGCCTCGAAACCCCTTATTCAGCCCCCTACACACCATGTCTGGGACTGTATGATGTTCCTGTCTGGACCTGGTCCCAGGGGGGACAAGCCCCATCCTCAGTGGCGGTTCCACCAGAAGGTGGTGCAGAGCCAATAGAGGTGGAGGTCCAAGGCTGGGCCCCAGACATGCTGGTGCCCGGTGCCATGGCCAGCTGAAGTGGGACAAGAGGTTCTGCCGGGACCTCCAATCCCATACAGCCTATGGTGTTGCAGTTTTAACACAGATATGGCTTAGTAATATTCAACAAGATTCAGGATTACTTATAACAGCATGCATAGATATGACCATCAACCCAATACAACAGATGGCATATATTTGCAGAGGGAGCACAACACATGCATATATACTGCATGACATCTGTACAAAGTGTAGAAGACTTGTGACTGCAGCTATGAACAATGGCCCATTACTGGCATGTCACTGTGAGAACCTCAGACAGTGACTGTCATACCACATATGTCCAATCAGTGATGCGATGGCAGTTACTCTCATCACTATCACCATGTACTGACTGCAATCCTCACACAATGTTTCTGCAGTTCACAGATGTGTGTTCAATGAGTAACACAAGAAACAAAGGGTTCCAAACACTGACCAGTCCACAGATGGCCCTGCACATGGGGGTTCCCTCACAAACAGAGCACTGTCTTGTCAGTTTTAAAACATGCAGAATAGCCGTTACCACACACAACTTGTTAAACTGGCAGTAGTCTCAATGAAGCATAGCTACACTTACATGCTGTAGTCATGTCTGGCACATCACCCTCCTGTCTTTAGGTTATTTTCCACCGTGTATGTTGTTTGAGGAATATCCAGATATCATCTGTGATGCTGTTTACCAAACACCAGATCCAGGTTCCACTCACAGCAACTGTCATGGGCAAACACCAACATGATGTTCCTAGATATTGTACTGTGTTTCCATGAAATTGGCTATGGGAATGTCACCACAGCTGTTCCACATGCATTCAGCTAGAGGAGGACTGCAATAGGTGCAGAGGCCATCACCTGATCATGACCATCACTTACAAAACACAAGCTGCTGCTGAGCAGGTGTACAACTCCACATCCACCAGAGAGTGTGTGGGAGGGACAGACAGAGGCAAAGTACATCAGAGAAGGGCTTGGAGACTAAAACCTAAGCATCGTCTATCACACACCTACCAGTACAGGGGTTCAAACCCCTGACTGACTAACCATTACTATTACAAGTCATGCAGTTACTCCATGTGCCACATAGCTGACATGTTGGTGCGCTGTAAGAACATATATGTGTGCTGGTGAGCGACATTTGCAACAGAGATGTAGTAGACATACATTAGGTGTAGCACACATGGCTGTTCACATGAACAGATGTCATTGTCAACACAACCACACTCTCTAAGGGACTCAGACACATTGTCACACTTTGCCAGGCTCACAAATATACTTACTAACTACTTAGTTTGCCACACTGCAGTAATGCACAGGTACTACATACACCACAGGGGATATCCTGAGGTTCTATGGGTTAGGGCATGTGAACGTGTCTGACATCAGTCGGTATGCCAATGGGAGTTATACTGGGTGTGACTATAGTAGGAAGCATCATACCCCACATGCAGACACAAGGTGCCAGTACTGACATGCATGTGTGCATTGCTTCATGGGTGTGTAGTAGTTGGCTGTGCAAGATGGCTGTACAAGGCTTGGTGAGCATTAATCCTTGGCATCACGCCACCCGACAATGGTGTGCAGTGTAGTTCAGGGGTGTAGTGTCTGCAATGTCCCACACAGATGGGTATTGCATGAACTGTCCTCTCATCCTGGTTACCATTGTGTATGGCCACTGCTTTGCAATGCATGCCATGTCTGTGTTTGATAGTCCTTGACATGGACATTGCCTGGGATGTGCATGCCCCACAATAATGTACAGTGACATGTACAAGTGTACCTGGTTTGGCTGGCACATGTTGTGTACACAGACTGTTATCATCAGATATGCCAATACTGGCCTGGTGTGGCAGGACCTGCTAATAGACAGCAGGTTGACCCTAGACCTGCATTGATAGCATGATACAGGTATTCCCTGGTGTCAGTGGTATCTGTCCATACAGGGCATGTGTGTAAGGCATTGTATGTCCTTTGTGGATCACATTTGATGGCACCACATATGTTGCAGGCATCCAGTGGGGAACATAGTAAAGGCACATTGTCCGCAATTATGTGCCTATTGTACTGCTGGACAGGGTGCCATGCCCTCTGCAGCCCATTGCAATCACACCATGCCTACTATCTGTCATCAATGTGCAGGGTACTAACAACATAGCGGGATACTCCAGGCAAATGTGCAAGTGTGTTTGTGTATGACACATGGGTTCAGAACGTATTCTGGGTAATAGTAGGGTTGCATACTTTGTTCATCAGGCCTTTTGCCAGATGTAGGGGTATGGCTTGCCAACACAGTCCCTTGGCTGACTGACATCTGTACTCCTCATGAGGTGGACATTGTGACATATAATACAGACACCATATAGGAAAACTACAAAAACCGCTCCCCAACATGTCCAGTAGTTAGACACTCACAGCCACCCCCACACAGGCTCTGACTGTCAAACACACACACACACACACACACACACACACACACACACACACACACACACACACACACACACACACACACACACCATATCTTGGAATAGAACCCCTATCTAATTAGTTTATCACACTACAACATTACACAGTTACAACATGTGCTACAGAGATTACTAGGTTACAGCAGTCTCAGAGATGTATTTCTAGGTGGGTAACATCAGCAGGATTACCAAAGGTGAGTATGTGAATTGTAAAGAGTGTGCATACTCTAAAAAGCATAATTTCTTTCTCAGGCAGACAGACAGACACACACAGTTGGCCTGTCTGGATTTAGAACACCTACCAAACTAGTTTATTACACTACAGCATTACACAGATATAGCATGTGCTACGGAGATTACTGGGTTACAGCAGTCCCAGAGGTGTATTCGTAGGTGGGTGACATCAGCAAGATTGCCAAAGTAGGGCATTTCAAGTGTACTGCAAGTTGTACATGTCTGTTACCTGCTGCTTACTGTCACGAAAACATGTTTACACCCTCTTACAACTGTCTTATTCAGTCATAATTGACAGTATCAACAAGGCTTGCAAATCTTGAGCCCTGGACCATGCACACTGAGGTCACTGGACTTACCACTAAGCCATCTGGGTTGTATATATGTTTCATGGATTTTATAATGCACATCTTACTACAGATATTCCACAGTACTGAAAACAAATGGGACAGTCACTTTGTGTACATATGTACAGTACCCTTGAATGTACTGTACTCTGTAAAACAACAAAGACAAGTCTACATCTGTGCAACTGTTATAACTAAATATATATATATATATGCACCTATGGGATGTGTACACACACACACACACACACACACACACATATATATATATATATATATATATATATATATATATATATATATATATATATATAGATATATATTTGCATATACACAGGCACAGCTATAGCTTCTGTGTCACTGCTCGACAGTGGCACAGGAAAATATCATACCCAATTGTAATCGTTCTTGACTGTGTATTCTTTTCCATTCGTAACTATGTAATACTTTGTAGACTCCAGTCACCATAGATGGCTACCATGGTGTGCAGCATGCTAAAAGACATTACACATGTGTATGCCTGGCTACAGTGTAGTCACACACACAAACACACACACACACACACACACACACACAGACACACACACACACACACACACACACACACACACACACACACACACACACACACACACTTTCCAGTATTGTGCATACACGTCTTGCCTATGTAAAGGTAACTAGTACAGTGGTATGCAGTTGGGGCATGTGTCACAAAACACATACAATTACACTTACTCTGATTCTACTTCTGAGCTGGGTGACATCACAGGACTGATTACTTGCAGTGGGGAGGGGGGAAAGAGAAGTTTAGCAGTTGACAAGGATAAAGGCCAGTGCAAAAGGTGACATCTCTTTGGAATGCAGCAAAGCCCACTGTCATGACAGGATGCAGACACAAATACACACACAGACAACCACACTCAGCCATTTGCTGACACACACACACACTCAGCCATTTGCTGACACATGCACACACACACAGTTGCCAGTGGTGGGATCAGAACTCCTGCCAATCTACAGATCACTATTATAGTACTACACAATTATGAGAAATGCCACAGAGATTACTCATTCCAAGGCAGTCAGAATGCCCTTCTAAGATTGAGGACAACAACAGGGATACTGACAGTCAAGATGCACATAGCTATAAACCTGTGTGTTTAAAGTAGGTGTCCATTACAACCTGTATGCACAAACAAGACACATCATCTGCAGGTAAGACATAGGTAGGCCTGGGAGGTATAGTTGTAGCACCACAGGCCCTGAACTGGAGTATGCCCATCTGTGGAATGGACAACTACTATCACTATACAGGGTTACAGTGGTCATGCTCATACATATAGAATCACAGAAGATGTTTGGATGCATTGACTCCAATTACACAAGGTGACAGTGGGCATGCTCATACACTTTGTAGCACAGGGCTGTTTGGGCTGCACTATGACTACAACTACACAAGGTTATACTGGGCATGCTCATACACTTAGAAACAAAGGGCTTGTTTGGATGCACTGACTCAAATTACACAAGGTGGCAATGGATACGCTCATACACTTAGTAGCACAGGGCTGTTTGGGATGCACTCCGATTCTAACCACAGAAGGCCACAGATTGCATGCTCATACACTTACATGTACAGAACACGTTGTAATGGACTCCTATTGTAAACACACAGGTTTACAGGTATGTACATCTTACCTGTCAGTATATACGCACATCAAACTGGTTTACTATCAGATACCTGTATGTGGCCCGTAAATGATATAGCTGTGTCTGTGCTGTGTGATACACATGCATACATGTACATGAAGTACTGACATATATGTTAAGCATACACAATCATGCATCCGTGGATGTGACAGACAATAGGTTAACTGGGACACACAGGTGGATGCTACCTACAGCATGTGTCACACACCTTGCTGCCCTGAAAAGCATACATTGAGAGCAGGTTGTGGACAGTGGCATTATACTTGGAACAGTGGCATGTGCAAGCAGAATGTGTGAGCCTCATTGTGTAATGGTGCTGAGGTGCAGGTGTCAAGATGACCTCTCTGGCTGTGTTAGTAGTTGTCATTATTAGCAGGACTGCTACCCTAAGTATATCTCACATTGGTTATATACACAACATCTGCTGCTGTCCGTCACTTTACATGTGGCATTTGCTACCAAGCACATTATTGCCACTCACAGTGATGTCATGGTATGAGTGGCAACTGCTAGACCAAAACAATGAGACAATGTCCTGCTGTTATTATGAGGTTGTCTAGTGTCTGTCATTCCGGGCTGTCATGACTGAATGACAAGCCTTCGACACAGAGCACGTGCATCCATGTTTCAAGTGAGTGTGGATAATACCTAGGTCACATTTACCCATATAGTCACATTCCAAGGCAGAAGTCCTACACACAGAAGTAACACCCTGACACCTACAAGACAATTGCATTGGATGCTTATGCTAACCAGTGCTAGATGTGTGGCTTTTGTAATCCATTTGCTCAATGTAGAA
Source organism: Protopterus annectens (assembly GCF_019279795.1). NCBI lineage: Eukaryota > Metazoa > Chordata > Ceratodontiformes > Protopteridae > Protopterus > Protopterus annectens. The sequence goes on along the minus strand of NC_056729.1, from coordinate 148,429,447 downwards.
CCTACAATGGGGAATACTGACATTTGTGCAGTGAGGAACACCTGGCTGAAGGCTCTGTAGTGCACAATTGCACTACCACCATATAACTCAGATCCAGACATGTGGGCCATAACACTGGTATGGACCATTCCAGGTGATGGTGTCCACATACTCATAAAGGCTACTCACATGTAAAGACCACTACTCCGACATAACTCATCACAGATGAGTCAGGTGCAGGTGACAGTGGCAAACGCTGCATTCTAGGTTGTATCCTCATATACATCCACCACCTTGTCCCCAGACTACCAATACACATCCATATGTGGTATGACATAGTATGGTAGACCACCAGATAACCCTCAATTGGTGGACTGTACCTAGGCTTACATCAACTGTGCAAAGTATCCAATGACAGACACAGCTGTATAATGTGTTATGCAATGCAATAATACCACTGTTTGTAACCAGCTCAGTTGTACACATACCAGGGCCCCTCGGATGTTGTCAGCATTAACACAGTCGACTGTTGCTGTACACCAGTAAAAACACCCTCATGGTTGTATATGACCTAACTGTACCTGCCCTGGATATGTACATCCCACACTCATACAACATAAGTGACATTACCATAGATTTCATTATCCTTTTTACATACAGGTGGCTACAGTCATTACACACATGCACATGGCAGATAGCATGCTAACAGTACATAAGGTTTGATATCTATGTTAACAGAGGTAATATTCCCTCTCTACTGGTCACCCATGACACCTATCAGATCATACAACAACCCATGTGGCATGTATGTCATTAGACATGTCCACCTAACGCAATGCCTACAAACATACCCAAATAACAGGCTCATAGGACCTACACAAGGCCTGTATTGACAGACTCAGAGAAATTCAGCTCTGCGCTGTATGTTCCTGAGTAGTCACAGGTGATATGTCCATAACATGTACAGCCATGTGTGCCCACAGCTCCCACATATACCCCATGTCAACAATTACAAGCCATGCATGCTGTGTGCTGTCTGGACATTAGCCTTAGTACCACAATAGCCAGTACATGCTGGGGTGAGATGTTTACAAGCCACAGACCTCACACATATTTGAATGAGTGCACTGCCTAGCTCTAACAGAGCACATTGCTGACACTCTTCCAGTAAACATGAGGTGTGTGTGGAAAATATAATGTGCTCACTATTGACCATTACAGTGCCCTGGCTTCACCATGGAACTGTCAAGTAACAGTTTGTAGAAGCATAACATGGAATAATGCTGTGTGTGTCTTGCTGATATGTGCTGTTGTCATATACGTACACTTGGCTACTCGGTGAAGGTGGTTGTGTCCTACCAGTACATGAATACAATATCCATTATGGTGTAATGCTCGGCTATGTTTTATACATGGTGTGGGGAAGGTGTGGAGTGTATCCTCTTGATCTGCTAGTCCACTTACTGATGTAGACCGCATATGTGTACATGTATTGATGTTTGTTTAGATTCCATACGTGTGTAGTGTCTGATGTTTGAAGGTGACTGTTGTCTTAGTACATCATGCTGTTGCAATACAGCCTCAACATTGCCAACTGTATATGGTGATATGGTCAAAGTACAGTAAGCTGTACATTTGGACATGACTACTAAGTGGTGGGGCTACTTTGCAGATGAATGATTACGGAAGACAGCTCCCCGGTGTGTTACAACCATTCCTACAATAACCTGTGTAACTGCTAAGGTCTGGTTTTGTTAATTGAAGTGGAAGACAGACAATGTAGAATGCAGTAAGGGTGACACTGAAGGCAAACCTCTTGACATCTGTAACAGTAATACCTCCCCTGTGAATATATTGTGCATATATCAGCACAGTTGGCAAAGGAAAGAGTTAGTATGCTTTGTAAGCAAATGCGATAGTGCTGTACCTTTGTAATACCTATCATGAGATAGGCAGGTATTTGATTCACAGTACTGGCATGTGTGGGTGTGGGTGTCCATATATGTCACGTATGGTTGGGAATACATCCCACATGTTTTTCACTCTACTGAACATTGTTGTTGACATCAGTACAGAGTGAAGTGTAGAAAGAAAGGCATAGGCAGGTGGTTGAACCTCACACATGTCAAGTGTCTGTATGTGTGTGACATAGGTGTATATCTTTGTGAATGCCACAGTGTGTGTGTGTGTGTGTGTGTGTGTGTGTGTGTGTGTGTGTGTGTGTGTGTGTGTGTGTATGGCTGTTCAGTCCCTGGAGTGAGGCTGTATTTTACCATAGTGAAATGTTAATACCCCCTCCCCCCATCCATTCAATGCAATCTAGTATCTCTGTTGATATCATCAATCTTAGACAGGCATTCTAACCGCCTCTTCACATGTACACCCTGGGGTGTGGCCTGTTGTTACATAGCCTACTGATGAACCCCCCCTCCCCACATACACTCACTGCACTGCAGTATCCTTGTCGATGTCCTCGATCTTAGGCCATTCCTACTACCTGTACATGTGTAATCTCTGTGGCATGTCTTGTAATTGAGTAGCACTATAATGATGATTTTCACATAGGCAGGGGCACTCATCCGAACACTGGCAACTGTGTGTGTGTGTCAGAGTGTGTATTACTGCATCTGTGAATCCCTGAGTGTGTGGGTGCGTCTGTGTTTGCATCCTGTCATGGCAGCAGGTATTACTGCTTCCCAATGAGAAGCCACTATTTCCACTGGCCTTTACCCTTGTCATCCGCTATACCACTTTTACCTCCTCCCTGCTCCAGGTAACTATACCTGTGATGTCACCTACTATGGATGTGACGGCTCTGAACACAGTAGCTTACTACACAGCTATCATGCTCTTGGATCATTAGAACAGTAAACATATTTGAAACATGGGAGATTATAACTGTGATGTGGAAGCTACAAAGTGCATGCAGGTATTGTCATACAGACCTGTAAGTAGTCAACATGTACCTATGGGACACTAACCGCAAACACTGACATCCCCCGGCACATGCAACTACACCTGAAAGAGGAAGGCAGAACATCAAGATCAACATGCTGTTAGTGTTGTTACACATGATACATACTGGAAAACATACAAAATGCATTATAAAACTGTAATACATGGTATGTCTGCTGCCTGTCAACACTACTCAACAATATTAATCTGCAATTGTCTACCTAGTATGTTTACTCTGTGCATCAGACCATATGAGCATGTCCCTGCACCGATGGTGTGGATGACAGGGATGCAGCACAGGCATCATCATATGCACAGGGTGATAATGTTTGCCAGAGGCCTAGGCTGCGCCATTGGATGACATCATGTCTGTGTGTTAGGGCCTGTGATGTCATTGGGTGTGTATTGATGTTATGCGTGTGTGTGTGTTGAGGTGCCCTACATTTGTTTCTGGTGTGTGTGTATGCATGCACACAGGTCTGGCATGTGGCTGGCCTACACAGGGGTATTATTGACAGCTGCAGACTGTACAAGACAAGTTTCACAGTTCACGGTGTCTGGCTAGGGCCACGTGACCTGTGCCTGCCAGGGGTTGCATGGGCAATACCAGGCAGAAGTACAGATTGGGTTCTGTCTGATGACACATGTCCACTGGAACCGTGTCCCTGTTGGGATCATCCAGGACCATGTGCACGTGGCCTGCTGTGTCCTGGTGTGGACTGCAGAGCACCAGCTGCACTGCTGCTGCTACCTCCACTATGGGAGCGGGCATGCGCAGTAGGATGTTCACATAGACCTTCAACAGGTGATTTAGCTGACCTATGTCCACGTGCCTGACACCTCACTTCCACCAGATGTTCCAGCACAGACATTCTACACTCGAGGATTGACATGCCATGGTCAAGGACTCCCACCATGTCACCCAATCGTCTATTCAAAACATCTGCAAGATGATGGTGAGCATTTGCAGTTGCCTGGATGTTGTCAGTTAATGAACAGACAGCAGACCTCTGAAGCCTCAGACCTTCTCTGTTGTGCCGTTCAGCACGTGCCTGTGCCTCCATTACAGCCTGAAACATGAGTCTGGTGACTCCAGCTGATGTTCTTTGACTCTTGGGGGCATGTTGGCCAGTGGTCCTCCTATGATCAGCACTGGGCACATGCCTGTGTGGGACATCACCAGTCAGTTGGCTGGGATCATGGTGTGCAGGCACACCTTCCATAGTCTCCACACTTCCCTGTACCATGCTACCACCTGCCAACTGTCCTTTCTCTATGGGCAGTGGTCATGGGGTATGTGTAGGCAGGGGAACTGTGTGCGAGGATGAGGGGGATACAGGTGGAATGGCAAACAATGGCACAGATTCAGCCCCTGACAACCCTGCCTGTGCCTCAATCATATTTTCATCATGACTACTAGAGTCTGTGGGGACACTAACATCAGGTGGACCACAGGAGGGCAACACACCTACATCAACACCTGTGAGGGGCAGACAAGAACTGCACATTACAAGTTATACAACACAGACACATGCTATGGCACCCAACATCATGCAACATGCAGGTGATATGGCAGTTGGCATTCAGCTTAGACAATTATAGTGATCATTATCATACATCCCTGAATTGCACACAACAGCATGCATGTGTTATAGCAGATGCCATGCACCTTACACAATTATAGTGGTGGTTAGCATACATACCTGTATTGCACCATTTGTGTTAGTAGCTTATGCCCTATACCTGCAACACAATGCATGCACTATGCACCATTGCACCGCACTGCCATGGTATGTGCAACATACACTACATGTTAACAGACCATCACTGACCTTTGTACATCTGCCACTGATGCTTTGTGTTGGCCACTGCCCCTATGTGTGAGGACATGAGCAGAAGGGTATGTTGACTGAATACTATGTTTACCTGAGCCCTAGCTTGCATATCTCCCTCAAAGCAGTGCATGTCTGTTCAACATTATTCCACCTACCCCTGAGCTGAGTCTACAGACATTGTGCATGTGGCTGTACACAAATGTTTGACATGGCTGTCCCTACTTTGCAATGGTGCCACAGACCAGCACAGGTTTGCAGTACACCGGCCCGATGTGTGGCATATGACCTTGCCAATTACATGTAGTATGACATGTCTTCTGTTGACGTGTTGAATGACATGCATACATGTGTAACACAATGGTGTCCTTTCCAATCTACAGTATGGTAATGGTGTCCCAATGCAGGGATGTGTTATACTAACATGGGCCTTCAGCTGACGTAATGTTGTCTGTCTGCCCTACAAATATGAAGTGACATATTGAGCTGATGTGCATAGCCATTGTAGGACATCATGTGGCTTCACTATTGCTATACAGCGTGAGTTACTGACACAGTTCATAATCATGACTGTGTTCACATACAATACATATCTAATGTGGAATGTGACCCACTAAACCATAATGTGGAATGTGTGACTCAGGTCAGAGAAGGGAATACAGATGACACCCCTGCACTTCTGCAACCATATTACTGATGCCTGGCAACTATGCCCACACGTGGCTAACTTAGCAGCACTCTATGTCCCACATGCCATCTGTGTACCTCACACACATGAGGAGCAGGCATGACAGTGATATCTGACATCAGCAAGGTGAATGTACTGTATCTGTGGCCTGATGTGGTTGTATGTGTATGTTGTGCAACACATGTATGTATTTGGATACTGTATAGGTGAATGCTTTCATGTCGTGACACACTCAAGATATTCAAGACATGTTATGTGGTGGTTTCATGTTATGCCTACACAAGCTGTGCACAGGCCTGTATGATGTTTAGTGTTTCACATCTGCAATATCACCATTACACAAAGGCCATAGTTGTATTGTGTCGAGCAAATGTACAACAGGATGAACACACATGTACATCACTTCTACTGGGTGTATTGCTTCATGTCTCTGGCCATCCTCCATGGCCATGTGTACACATGTTATGTCCAATGGTTGTGATGGCCATCTATTTCACATGTCAGTGTTATCCCATATGACATACACCCATAGATGTCATATGCTCCACTGAGGGCAGGGTTATGCAGACAAAGGGTGGTATGTATGGGATGTGAGATATCATGTTTTGCAGGATAGTTGAGCAGTGCTGCAGTCAGCCAACTACATGTCATGGACATGTCAGATAGCACATGACATTGTGTGACATTCATGGCAAGGGTATAATCCACAAGGGTGTATCCTGTGGGCCGGTCATACTCCAGCTCCAACACATTTAGAGTGTGTGCACACATTTGCTCTCTGTATAGTACTGTTTGTATTCCCAACATGTGTAATGCTGATATGTAGTACCCATCCGTACAGTAAAACACACCTCCAACATTGTATTCACAGTTGTCCACACACCTGGCAATGACAGTTTGGAAGGTTTAGTGTAGGTGTTTCATATAGTCTTCAATTGTTTCAATGGATAATCACTGTGATGCATTTCAGATCTGACCAGTGTCTATTAACAGGACCACCATACATTATGTGTACATGTGTTATGGCAGATAGCATGCAATTAATATGATCTGTGCATTATCAAGCCTGGTAAATAATAACAATCTCACCTGATACAGGCTGCTGTCGCTGCAAAATGCCAGAGGTACCTAAACAGGAGTGTCACAGCAGTAAGATCATTATTCACACCTGTGTGATAGCTTCAGGGTGCAATGTCCATGTTAGTATATAAGCCAGTACAATGCACTACACTATGGAGTATACACATCTATGCATAGAGTAGCAGACTATAGTATGTGGAATGTGTGCATACATGCCTTGCATATGATGTTGCATTACATATTCTACAGTAACACATGTAACTATGTGAAATATAGTTGTGTTATATGTGCAGTACTGACTTACCAGGCAACTCCAGGCTCGGTGGTTGAGAGACACCCACCTCCACAATACCAGCTAAAGCTTGTGGATGGAGGTCTGCAGGTGTCCCCAGGTTGGCCAGTAGCTCCTCGGTAAGTGTGAGTGGGGGCTGGGTGAGTGGTCCCCCCACCTGTTGCACCTTGTTCCCTGGCAATTGCATTAGCACGCTGTTTCGCCCATCTTATGAGGTCCATGCAGTGTTGGCACACCAACTGATAGGTGCGATTGTGATCACCAACATCATTTACCTTCATGCGGAGTTCCTCCCACAGGGCATCCCGCTGCTATGCATCCTGTGGCACATGGCTGAAGAGTGTTGAATGGTTGTCGAGGAGGTATGGGATAAGGACCTCATCCTCCAAGCCGTTGTATGCTGGCAGCCTGCCACGTGGCATACCTGGAAGACATAATGATAGAGACAGGCCGCAGTAACTCACAGAGAAGTACAGATGTACAGCTGAACATACATGTGTATCACATTTATTAAGATTACAAATATGTCTTTGCAAATCTACATGACACTAACACCACTGACATGTTTAAGTCACACACATTTGACATTACTGGTGATGTGATGTTATCACCATATATGTGTGTGTCATGTGATGACATTGCTCATACTCCATGTGGATGTTGTCTTGACGTGGGCATGTCCGTTTGACTGTACTGGTGTCTTTACCTATCAGCACATGCCTGGATGTGTTCACATTAATGCAATAGACCTTAATGCTGTGTATATGTCACATATATAGTTATACACAGCCTTTAGGGACGTGACCTGTGACCCTGAAGACTTGCTCACAGAATGTTTTAAATGTATGTGTTTTGACATATACATCTACATGGCACTGTACAGCTGTGTAACATCCAGTCATGTATTGTCTGTGCTGCACATGTGAAACACATGGGACAATAGCTAGCCTGATGGTATTTACAGGGTTGGATATCAACCATAGCATGTATGGTCATAGTAAACTAGTAGGCTATATGCCCTGTGCCATTTATGAGCCTAGGCAGAAAGGTTACTTAGCTGTAGGCAACAGACAGGTAAGTTTCAGTGGCCAGTTCAAGCAGTGCCACAGAACTGATCCACAGGGTTACTGATATATTTGGCATGCAGTCATCACACCATGTCACAGAGAGGGGCGATATGCAGCTTCGCTGGACAGGGATGCATAGTATGGCAAGAGTATGTAAAGTGTATAGGACAGAGATCTGTCAGGTATGTTGTGATCCTTGTACTAGAAAGGTGGATGCCCATGAAGTATGTGTTTATTTGGAATCAGGATGTGTTAAGTGTAGCATGTCCAACATCTCTGAGTTGGACATGGCTTTATTCAGGGTAGGCTGCTGCATACTGTATAGTGGAGCTAGAGATTGGGAAGGGCAGTGTAGGCCATCTACACATGGGCAATGACCCTTAAAGGAAATATGTGATCTATTATGGGTCACATGAGTGTTGAGTATGGCTAAACAATTATCTCTATATTCATGGATGGCACCCTGTTATGATTAGGGGTGCCACATATGACTACCTGACTGGTGTGGTGAAGTAACTATCAAAGGAAAGACTACTGTCCAACTTCATCCCATACACACACAGTTGCCATTAAGTTGACCGCTGCCTAGGTGGTAGTTCATGGGTACAGAGTTTTTAACATAGGGGATGACAATGCAATACTTACCTGTCAGAATGTGGCCATACATCATACACCACACATCTGACACACTAAGGCCCTTCTGTATGTTGAACACAGCACACAATGAGTCGACTATTGCTCCTAGTTCATAGTCATTTGCAAACATCAATAGGCAGATGCCTTCTATGTTAGTCTGTGTGGTATAGATAACAAAGAGGGGGAGTACCAGGAATGAACCCTGTATTACTGTGGCTGGCACTGGTTTGATGTGCGTGTATTAGTCAGACACCTTCTGTAGTGTTGGTTTTGCCAGCAATCCAGTTGTCAACCACTCCTGTGACATAGGAATATACACCTAGTTTACTGAGTGTAGCTGGACCACAGTATGCATGATGGTGTCCTAAGACCTGGCAAGGTCATGATATGCTGTGTGAATCAACCTTACTGTCATCTACATCTGTACTGAGTACATCAAATACGTTGATCATGATTCATGGCCTTAGAGACCAGACTCAGTAGGGTAGTAGTGCACTATTTCCCATTATCAAAGGTGTCCCCCCCTTTGTGGGGTGTGATAACTGTTGCTGTGCACCATTCAGTGTGTACACAGCCTGACATGGAGCTATGATTGAATATGATGTGTATGCGGAGAGCTGATTGTTCTTACATTTGTGTAGGATACACCCTGGGTTGTTGACAGGTCCCATGAAAGCTGTATGTATGGCTTTAGAGAGTGCAGCTTGACCTGCATAGTTATTATTACAGGGGCTCTGTAGTGTACATGGATATATAACTATGTGTACCTGTTGGGGGGGTGGGAGTGAGTTTAGGTTCTCCAAAACCCTATCTGGATGAACAGGTGCTATTTCTGTAGGTGCAGTACTTCCCATGCCATAGTGCTGTGCAGCACGGCAGGTCTTGTCGTTGCCATTATGATTAATGATACAGCTATAGAATGCTCTGTGGTTGGCCTCATAATATGTGGCTGATTAGTTTCACAGTAGCTTTGTGTTGTTTTATATGGTATATCTGCATCTTACTGAGGCTGACCATGGATCACCTACACTCATGTGTGTTCACTCTTGCAACAGTTACTACCTTCTGTGGTACAGTTTAAAGCATGGTACCACCAGTTTGCCTTCTTGTTTGTGTTTGGTTGAATCTTGGTTCTGTTTCAATGGTACAACCACTGCACGTATGTGATTGCTTAAGGTTCATTTGTATAGGATTCAGCATTTGCACATGCATTGTCCATCTGAATGGGTGCCATGACAGTCAACACTTTGCTCTTAGGAAGCATAACATTGGCTTTGGAGACTATGTGTAGCATACTGTTAGCCCTGTTTGTGTGACTATTGTGATCCAGGTCATTGGGGTTGATGGAATCCAACATGCATTGAGCACAGGTGTCGGTACATGAGGAGTCTTCCCAGTTCATAATGGAATAGTTGAGAGTAGCCATTATTATGGTTTTCTGTCTCAAACCTAATCTTCCCTATTGCAGCACATTATGACAGTTGGGAAATCTGCAGCATGGTGGGTGATCTGTCGCAAGGTGCAATTTGAATTCCACTTTGGCACAAAGGTAGTTGCTCAGCATAATGCATCTGAAGTTATGCAAGTGCAACTAGCATGGGGGTGTACATATCCTTCAGGAATATGGACACACCTGCGGCCCATGTGTTCCAATAAAGGAAAATGGGCATGCAGGTGTGGTCTCCAGAGCATTGAAACATGTCTCAGCCACTGCACAGATATATTCTCCATGTTAGGGATTGACATATGTGAGTCCATATAGTGTTTCTGACATGTATTATTGAGTAGCGAGACCCGCAGTTTATTGCTTGGCTGTCCCTGTAACAGCAGTGGACCTTCACTTAAACTGTGCATGATGAAGGTACTATAGGGGAAGCATGAGCCCTAGGCAGTATCCAGGTTCCCAGGGGTGACAGGTGCAGGCCCTGTCTATCAAAGCATCATGGTCTGTCAACCATGTTATCCCAGGCAGACAGATACTGGGTACCCTTTGACTTGCACCACTACATTAGACAATTGTGGAATACATTCCTTTTGTCCCTGTACTGCAGTATCATTCTGGCCAATGGCAGAATGCTACCCAGGCCTTGGGACATACCTGCATGGGCTACAAGACCTGACAGTTTCTACATGTGTTTCCATGCAGTCCAGGCTACTGCATCACAGGTCCTGCACAACAACACATAATATGCCAGAGCCATATGTATAGTTCAAAAGGTGGTCTGAGTGTATGGGTATGTGGCTAATCATGGCAGACAGGCATCTGACAGTATGTATGCCCTCATATAGGTTGGTGTGTAACATAGTGCTAGAGTTTGCATTCACAAATGAGTACCGTTGGGCATGTTTCTGGCCACGTGTTCTGAGGTGTGGCACAATTATGCAAACTATGTCATACAGTTTGTGTATTTTGTTGTCTGTCTCTTCCAGTTTGGGAGGTCACTTGTTTGGCCAGATACATAGAACCATCTGTGAATGTGTGTGATCTCTGGTAGTGTGTGTGGGTGTCCTTACTGTGTTCTGGTAAGGGTATGTGTTGGTTGTGATGATGAGATGCATGTGTTAACCTACACCTCAAGATTGTCCACTCCAGTCATGGCTGTAGACTGGACTGCCTTCCAGCTTAGCCCTGTAGCTGGATCCCAGACAATGTGTGGGGTGTGGTGTTAGGTGGGTTTGACAGTGTACATGGCATAGAGATTACATTCCCCCAGAATGGCCACATACACAAAGCTGACATTAGCAAACACCAGTAGCTGACTAGTGGACATGCCTGTATGAGCATTCAGTACTACAAGTACCAAGTACTGTATTTAGTTTACTTATTGCTTATGAAGATGTTTTAGACAGTGATGCTCACATGTAAATATTTGTGTTATGGACGTGACAACACTGGCTATTACCGAAACATTGTAGCTACCTTTAGCAGCAATCCTCTTCTGCGGAGCACATCACATCCTGATAGTTGATTACAGATGATGCAAGTGTCTACAGGTCTGTTTCCTTTTCTGGGTATATACTCACATATCCACCAGGACCATGATCTCTGTTGGGTACAGACACCCATTCCCCAAACAGAGTCATATATCAATAGACTCTGATGCCACTATCAACATGATTAGGATATAATCAGATAGTGTAAGCCATCACATATGAAGCGGCTATTACACATGGGCAGCAGTCTCTTACATATTACACTCCTACTGCAGATGTTACACTGGAGTTAAAGATGATATGCAACATGTTTCATTACCAGTACTGTGCACTACCTTACATACAGTATGTGTAAGCGGCTGTTAGGTTGGCAATGAGAGGTTAGGCTACACCAACCTGGTAGTTCAACCAGTGTGTATTTACTCTCAATATCTACTCTATGTAGGTGTGCACATAGCCATTTGGCCCAGCCCTGTAACAAGGGTCACTACACATTTGCATAACATGTACACATGCACAGCTCTTATTGCTTGCAAACGATACTAGAGAGGTCCAGCCCCATAACAAGGGTCACTACACATTTTCATAACATGTGCACATGCACAGCTTTTATTGCTTGCAAACAGTACTAGAGAGGTGGATATTACATGTGTTATGTGCATGGATAGTTACCTAGCTCTTCCAATTATCTTTGCTATCATGCTGCTAAACTGTCAGATGAATACAAGTGATATGTATCCTGTTATTGAGTATTGTAATTGCCAATAGACATAACTACTGTTTGCATAACGTAACAGAAATGCTATGTAGAATGGAATACAGATCTGCCTAAAATGTTGTATATTACACAGTTATTGGCAGAATATCCCACAATGCAAACCATATTTGCACAGTAAGTCCACCTTTGACATGTTCATCTTACTTATACACCCATACATATGTCTACTGCTACAGTAACTACTGTTTGCATAACATAACATAAATACTATGTAGTTTAGAATACAGATCTGCCTAAAATACTGTACATTACACAGTTATTGGCACAATATCCCACAATGCAAACCATATTTGCACAGTAAGCCCACCACCTTTGACATGTTCATCTTACTTATACACCAATACATATGTCTACTGTTGCAATATATCGACGTATACTATCCCCTGTTATAGCACATACTTGTTGGACCAACACTGACAATGGCTGGAAGCGAATTGGTGAGTTCCAAGCACATATCATCCCTTGTGGTGTATGAGGAGTTTGCCTTGTGACCTACAGCAGTACATACATAGAATAGTACAAGCATTACTACTGCTCAACAATACATCGTTACAAGATAGCTATTTCCACTATATGCATTGATTACACTGTAATTCTTACAGAACAGGTACTACATACACAGACATACTACATGTTATACATATCTTCTTAGCAATTGGAGGTGTTATTGACTAGTATAATACTAGTTTTCGGTTTATTTTTCAGTGTTTTGTACTGTCCTACAGGTAGATACAGATGGTTTGAATGTGTGACAAGGAAACCTTTTATAGTTACAGATCAGTAACATGTGCTATCCCGATAACCAATTGGTGTTCCTAAGTAGCTAATTACATCCACATCAGCTGTGCTGCTACTGCCTTAGCCAATACCATGGCAACAGTGGAGTATAATTGAATACTCCATTTGGGCATTGTCCCTTTGCCTTATTTGCGAGGAATACAGCCTGGAAGTGTTGTTTGAAATGTATTTCAACAGCTGTATGGAGACGAACAGTAATATATTGTCTGTAATGCCTAGAGGATTTGGTCTAAATGTGAGGACTGCTGTTATATTTCGGAACATTGCTACTTGTGCAGGGTTTGTCTGTACCTAATACTTCTGCATATGTTTCAGTCTGGCCAGGATATTTGACCAGCTCAAGGCTGTATAGCTATGCATATAATGTTAGGAGGTTTACAGTGTGCTTACCAGACATCTTTAGTTTGGTGTTAATGTGCATCATACTGTGCTGATAATCAGTACTCAGTAACACTTCCTGGTGTAAGAACCTTTCAACCCTCTGAAACAGGATTAGTTCATACAAACCATGTAACATTAGCAGCTGTTCAATTGTTTAACAGCAACTATTTCACATAGGGCCATGTTAGTGTGTCTGTGTCCAGGTATGTTAAGGTTTCAGCAGATGTTGTACAGTAGTTGAATAACTGGTTATGGTATGACAGTATGTACTGATGCAATTATTTTGGTTGTGGGGTAGATGTTGGTGGGTGTACATAGCACATGCAGGTGTGTAGGAACCCCTTTTATACAACTTCTATATGTGTGTAGCTGTTCTTTCCCTATGTGAACACCTATCCCTTAGTGGACTAATACTATGATAATTGCAGGCTGATTCATTAAGGCACTGTTAAATGCTTCCTGTATAGCATGCAGGTACTGTTAGTCCTTGAATCCTTTTGGCAATACATCAGAATGTAATAAAGGTTTGCTAAATGAAAGCTGTCTGTGTATTTCTGTCATGGATATTTGCAGTCATTGCAGCTGTGACTGTGTCCATAGAACATATTTGTAATAGTGTATTGGCATATACTCTTCATATGTTATGTTCATATTGTTTGGGGGGGTGGAATGTGTGATTGCTATGGTCCATGTTATACTCATATATGAACACTTCTGATGCTGTTTAGACACATGTATGTATGTATGTGTGTGTGTGTGTGTGTATATATATATATATATATATATATATATATATATATATATATATATATGTGTGTGTGTGTATATGTATATAGATATAATATATATTATTGCATACGTTTATCTGTACCTCCATAGATGTGTAGATGTTTTAACCTATCTATATATCTACATATATATGTAGATCTGTATATATCGACATGTCTCTATGTATCTCTCTCTCTCTCTCTATGTGTATATATATATATATATATATATATATATATATATATATATATATATACATACATATCTCTCTCTCTCTCTCTCTCTCTATATATATATATATATATATATATATATATATATATATATATGTATATATGAGCATACACCTTTCATTGGGTACATGGCGGGTTGTCCTATTTCAACACATTCCTCCCTTTTGTGTTTTAACCTGTCTGCATACACACCTGGCATAAGTACATCTGAAGTAGCTTAGTGGTAGGTTATTCTGAGGATGGAGTACATGGTTGCAGGTTCTAATCCTGGAAGGTGTTATTATTTTACCTCTCAGAGTAGGCACTGGTAGAGAAAGTGTGAATAACGCACATTTAAGCGGTTGTAAGCAGGTTTGCCCGTGGTCTGTGCGACGTGAAGCAAAGGTTAAACCTGTGAAGTGCTTCTCCATTTAACCGTGTTTAAGCACCGCTTACCATCGTGCAAACCTGCTTACAACTGCTTTAATCCACCTGCATCCAACATCCCTTATTCTGGCCCTCAAAATAACTTAACAGCTCTTGAACCTGAGACCATGAACACCACAGTCACTGACTTTACCACTAAGGCATCTGAGATATGTACAAATGTTATGGTGTTTAGAATATTTATTTATTTACTTATTTATTTACATTTGTTGACCAGGAGTGTCCGACTGGACGTAGGTCCATTTTCAGCAGAGGCCCGGGGAGAAAAGCTCCACAGTTAAAATAAACAGACAGTAGTTACACTGGATTACATAGCGATTAACAATTTAACGTAGCAATTACTTACGACATATTTACAGATGAAGAACATAGTACATCAGTAGACAACTAGAATCTTATCTGTGAAGTACATAACAGACATTAACAAATGTTACAATAAGAAGTTCTTGCTGTATAATAAGTACTAGGCTTATGAGCATCTGAGCTTGCTATAATCAAGGTAGTTAGTGGAGTGGACGGAAAGGTAGTGGTTGGATGGGGTGGGTGATATTAGAGTGGGAGTTGCAAGGGCATAGCCAGCATGTTTTTAGGTGCGCTTTTAGTAAAGTTTTGAAGTGGGTGCATGATGTATGGAGGTAATTGTGGGTGGGCGGGATTTCCATAATTTGGCTATGGTGCAAGAGAATAGTGCTTCACCAGCAGCGTTATTGGCTTTAGTGATCTGCAAGTGATTTTTGTTGCTGGATCTTAGTGGTCTGGTGGTGCGATAGGGTTGGAGTAGATTCTGGAGTGATGGGACTTTTAGTGGATGGTTTACTATTTTGTGGGCGAGTGAGAGTTGATACCATTGAAGGAGGCGAGGGAGTTCAAGCCAGCCCAGTTCAGCACATGAGAAACAGTGGTGACTACAGTAGGATGCCCCTGTGGCAAATTTGGCGATTTTGTTGTCGCAGGTCTCTAGCTTGTTTAGATCACATTGCCTTAGGTTGGTATATATTGGAGAGGCATAAAGTAGGGTGGAGATAAGGTGGGAATTCGCTATTGAAATCTTTGCTGCTTTGGTGAGAAGTTGCTTATTTCTGTATAACGCTCCTAGTTTTTTGTGGACTTTTTTATGGTCATGGATATGTGAATGTCAAATTTTAGTTTATTGTCTATTTCCACTCCTAGCAATTTGGTGTGTTCAGTTGTGTATATTGTGATGTTGTCTTTTGCTGTGATGTTAAAGTGAGAGTTGTTTTGATGGGTTGGAAGATGGGTAGTTTAGTTTTGTTTGGGTTGAGTATTAATTGGGCATCGGATAACCAAGTTTCAACAGAGGAAAAGGCTTCCTGTGTGACTTTTTGCAGTTTGGGTAGGGACTGGGCTGAGCAGATGATGGTTGAGTCATCTGTGTATTGTATGAGTGTGCCATGTTTGGTGGCAGAGGCTAGATTATTGGTGAAAACAGAGAAGAGTAGGGGTCAAAGGATGGATCCTTGGGGAACCCCTATGGAGATAAGTAGTTGGGGAGATATGTTATTCTGCCATACAACAGATTGTTGGCGGTCAGACAGGTAATGCTGAAACCAGTTGGTGACTGATTGAGAGAAGGATAGGTTATTGAGGACAGAGATAAGTTGTTTGTGTGGGACCATGTCAAATGCTTTAGATAGGTCTAGGAAAGTAGCAGAGGAGAGATAGCCATTGTTTTTATGCTGAAGGATAGTGTTAGTAAAGGAGAGTAAGGCAGTGGTGGTGCTATAGTTTGGTCGGAAACCATGCTGAGTATTGGAAAGGAGGTTGTTAGTAAGGAGGTAGTCTGAGACCTGAGAGTGTATGCATCTCTCTAGTATTTTGGAGAGTGGAGAGAGAATAGCTATGGGGTGGTAATTGGTTAGTTCTGTGGAGGGTCCACCTTTGTGGAGGGGAATTATATGTGATACTTTCCACAGTGTGGGAACGTAACTTTCTGACAGAGATCGGTTAATCAAGATGGATACTGGGTAGGCCAGAGCATCAGCTGCGATTTGTAGGTATTCACTTGGGAGGTTGTCTGCTGCTAATTTGGTGGACTTAAGTTTAGTTAAGAGTTTTTTTATGTTGGAGGTAGGTACAGGAGAAAAAGAGAAGGCAGTGGGGAGATTACTTGTTGAAGGTGTGGGTTGGAGGGTTGGGGGTTGTGTTGTTTAGCTAGTGATAGTATGGTTTGTGTGAAGTGTGTGTTGAATGAGGTAGCAATATTTTCTGAGGAGTGAGGGATGTTAGGAGGAGGGGTACTGACTTTACCTGGGTGGAGGATGGAGTTTATAGAGGACTAGAATTGTTTGGGGCTTTGTTGTGAGGAGTCTAGGGCAGACTGGTAGTATTGGAATTTGTCCTGTTTTATTAGCTTTTTGACTCTATTGCGTAGTTCTAGGAATTTATGTCTAGTTGAGGGGGTTTTGGTTTTGCGCCAGTGCTCCCAGGCTTTATCCCTGTTTTTCATTTCTGACTTAGTGGTTTTCTGTAGCCATGGGGAGGATTGTGCTTTGTTTCTGGAAAGTCTTATGGGGGCATGGTAATTAAAGATGCTCAGGAAGGTAGTATTAAAAAATTCAACTGCATCATCAAGACTGATGTCCTTTAGAGGATGCCATGTGACAGTCAGTTGGTGTACATATGTCTGATACATGTTAATGTTCATATGTTTGTGAAATTAGGTGTTGCAATGTGACATGACAGGGTGCATTAAAATGAGAAAGGTTCTTGTTTTGTGTCCTTTTTATATTGTCCCCATACTCCATGTATACCCCTCCAGTTCACTTATTGAACATCCAACCTAGGCTCTCCTTGATGCATGATTTCATTACCCATCATTCCTCCCCCACCCCAATCTTCACATACACAACAACCATCCCTTCTATGGTGAATTAGATTAATATTAATAGTTATAATACCAGAGCGGCATGTGTTTTGTGTACACTTCAATTCCTTTGGATTGCTTCTGTGTCACGAAGTGTGTTCATAGATTTTTATATATATGGCTATTGATGTAACTATATATATCTATATATATATATATATATATATATATATATATATATATATATATATCTTTATATCTATGTGCAGACATCACTGCCATGTATATATATATATATATATATATATATATATATATATATATATATATATATATATATATCGTATTCATTTGTAACAGTAATACATATGTAGACTTGTATGTGTTGGTTCACAAACTACAGTACATTACAATGTACTGTACATATGTACACAAAGTGACTGTCCCATTTGTGGTCATTACAGTGGAATGCATATGGTATAAGTAGTGTAGTCTGAAGACCATGAAACATGTATAAACCTCAGATGGCTTAGTGGTAAGTCCCATGACTATAGTGTGCATGGTCCAGGGTGCAACACCTGCGATGCTTTAAAATGTTTTTTACTCCAGAATAAGGCTCATTTAAGCAGTTGTAAGCATGTTTAAAAGTGTTTGTGTGACATTATAGCAGCAGTTAAACACAGTTTAACAAACTTTGTAACGTATAACCTGTGCGCGCAAACACGGCCACATCCGCTAACTACTATATACATTTCAGTGAAGTAACATCTCACTATGTGCTTACTACATTCACTGTTGACTTTACTCTCCAGCACACATGGGTGTTTCGAATGTTTATTATACAGACGATTACTACCTATATATGCAAGCTGTGGTTAAGATATACTTTTTAACATGATAAACATCCCTGACTTTATTGGAATTGGGACCTCGAATGCACAGATACTATGCAGATGCTGTAACCATTACACTATTGACATTAACGTTGCTTCTGCCTATTTCCTATTTAGATGATTTCCATGTGTAAGCTAGGCTAAGCAAAGGGCGGAGGCCCCCAAACCCACTGAGCTTCACTTACTCTTGAAATAACAACATATAACAAATGCAATGTGAGACAATAAATTACATTCCTAACTACATTAGGCATAGCCCCTCACTGACACACTTCAAGGGAAACCTTGTTGTGTGAATGGGTAACAGAATATACACCCCTGGGATCATGTGTCCCAGAACCATACAGCCAGGGGGTGGGGGAGCCTGTCCAGTTTGATAGCTGCAAGACCTGTTGGGGAAATTGAATGGTGTTGAATTGTCACATTAACATGCCCTCTTTAGATCACTAAGTGCCTCTATCACCCTCCACCACCCCAGTCCTCAACAGCTTCCTGCAACTCTGCCTGGAATTGCTTCATAGGCTATGCTTGACAGAGGCTCAGTTACTTCATCAATGGTGCAGAGAAAGCCAACACACTGTAGCTATGCTTCTAATTGCCCTTGGGCAGATAGGTAGTAGGCTATCTGTAAACCTCTAAAGTACAGGCCATCACAGCCATAATATGTGAATAAACAGACTTTCAGATCACAATATACAGTGAGAAATCACAATGTAGTCAGAAAACAGTTAAGTACAGCAAGAACATACAGAGCACTGATACTTAGTCACTCCAAAAGCCTATCTTGGAAGCTAGAAGACTTGTATAAATTTAAGGCTTTCTATTGCTTACCAGTAGGTTACCTACAGGAGAGATGAGAAGCAAGCACAGATGGGAAACATGCATGCAACAATACCATACCGGCTTATGTGTCAGCCTTAGGCTTTGGAATACTGGCCAAGGCTATTGGCGCCCCCATGGTGCCTTTTTTAGGAGAGTCTCAAAGGTGAATACCAGCTCCGTAAACAGCACAATAGCAGAATCAAGGAGGGTTATGCTACTCAACACCAGGGGTTATGATCACAACATGCATGCACTCACAGCACTCCTCAGGATGGACAACGTCAACATCTGTGCAGTAACTGAGACCCATCTTAAGGCTCCTGAGAACACACCAGCACTACCAGACTACAACCCATACCACACATTTCAGCCACAGAACATGTACTGACACAGACATTGGGGGGGTGTATCCATATTCATCAGGGATACCTACACCTCCAGGTTAGTGGGGCAGCATGATACCTCTGAGATCATCCATGTGCAGCTAACATCAGCCACAACTGCAATGTAAACTGTGGCCTGCTATAGATCACCCTCCATGACCCAGGACCACCACTCCACCTACCTGGAGACAGTGGAGAACATGACAGTCCTAACGCATATCCTGGCATTGGTCGATGTCAACTACCCTACCATTAACTGGGAAACTTACTCAAGTACTCACTTCCAGGCCCAGCGCTTCCTGAAATTTATCACCTCATATGCCCTGTATCAGGTGGTAACCTTCCTAACAAGGGGTGGAAACATACTAGAAGTGGTCATCACCAACATGGGCAACAGGTGCACCACAGCAGAAGTTAACCGGTCACTGGTTAGATCTGACCATGAACTATTCACTGTTTCCACACCCAAACATCTCCCCCACCCATGGAAACTGCAGTGTATATCTTTCCTACAGCTAAATTTACACTACTAGAGAAAGGGATGGGGGGTTTCACAGCCCCCGCACTAAGGGGAAACACTGCTCAAAATACAGACAGATTTACAAATGCCATCTATAAGCACCTACACAGATGTATGGATCATGCCATCACTGGTAAACCAAGACTCACTCCTCCTAGACAAGGACACCAGTCTGGTGGACCCCTGCAATAAACTGGCTATACTACAGAAGTAGGACAGTGTTCCAGACAAACAGCAAATCCCACAAAGGGCAGACATCCATGACCACTATCAGTATGATACGTAGGTCCCTCATGAAATCATCCAAGGCTAACATCAGCAGGAAAATACACAAGGATTCGAAAGATAACCACAAAGACTTCTTTGGCTATGTCAAGGATCTAAGTGGTGACACAGATTTGCACTATGCCAGTGAAATATAGCACAAAATATGCTAACCCTACTGATATCGCCAACATCCTTGCAGATACATTCAGTGCATACTTCACCCATTAAAGAGCCCACACTATCCGAAAGGTACAGTATCCCACACATCAGAGACACACAGGTGAAAATGACTCTCTCTAACAGCAGAACACAGCATCATTGGAGGCAGATGTTGTCCCAGACTGTATCTTGCAAACAATACAAGACAACCTGGCCCCCCACCTAATTAAGCTTTTCAACCTCAGCCTCTCCACAGGCTACATGCCCGTACAATGGCACGTGGCAATGGTTATTCCACTCCATCAAGGTAGAATCACAACTGACCATGGTAACTACTACCCCATAAGCCTGAATAGCCTGGTCTGCAATGGCATGGAGCACATCCTCATGGCACTCATTAATAAAGTCATTGGTAACCTCTAATCACATGACCCAACCCATGTCAGCTTGGTTGAGTGCAGTTCATGCCTACTGAACCTGTTTGATGTCTTACATACAGTCACCAAAGCATTAGATGAGGGGATAGGTGGTTCACACATACTACCTGGATCTCGCCAAGGCTTTTGACACCATGCCCCACTCAGGTATTATTGATAAACACATCAGCCTGTACGTACACCCATACATCACAGGGTGGGTTGCCAACGGGCTTACACACAGAACCCACATGGTACGACTAGCGGTCTCCAGGTCCAACTCTTGACCAGACATGACTGGTGTCCCACAGGACTCAGTCCTGGGAGCCCTACTGTTTGGCATATACTTCTCAGAGGTAGAGGCAAACACAGGTGGACTATGGCAGACCATGTTTGGCAATGACTCTGAACTGGGAGTCATGATTGATAGTCCAGCTGACACAGACATCCTTCAAGGGGCCTCACAGAGACTGACACAGGGTGTCAAAGTCATGGCCTCCAGCTAAGTGCCACTAACTGCATGGTCATTCCATTGTGGAATATTAAGCACCCACATATTAACACATAAGTGGCAGCCACTTTAATATGGGTGAGGTAATGGGGTATCTGGGGACTAAGGTAGATAGTGATCTCTCCTTTGACAATCATATCTCCAAAGTAGTTAGCACATCCTTCTATGTAGGCCATCTGATTACTAAAGGGTTCCCATATAGACATACTGAAGTTATAGTGCCCCTTTACTCATCACTCATCAGTCCCATCATAGGGTATAATAACCCATTTGCGATGTACCTCAGAAGACACTTACAACAGCTGGAAGGTCCACGAATGTACCTCGCCAAGGGGATTACTGGCCTCAAACATATGCCTTATGCAGCCAGACTGAATAAACTCCTGCTTTACTCAGTGGCATCTCGTTTACCCAGAGATAATCTCTGCTGGCCAACAGAGCCATGTCAAACTCAGGCTTAATGGATATGCTCCACCTATGGGAATCCATGTAACAGTGAGCCACACACTGTAGTGAGCTGAACCTTGCCACAACAATAACTGGAAGATGCTGGAGGGAAGGATTCCTTTCACAGACACTCCCCATACTTTGGAACAACATCCCTAACTACATTATACAGAGCCCCTCACTAACACTCTTCAAGAGAAACCTTGAAGAGTGGATGGGGAACAGTAGATTCACCCCTGGGATCCTAACATTGGCTCTGATCTACAGAGGGACAGTTAATGAATCATTGGGGTGGCAAAAGCTGACACATTTTGGCTAGGCTTAGGAATGGCCTCTGGCAGTTGGCCAAGTACCTACCTATGAACCTATACATACAGTATCAGCACATGCTGATAGCTTAATTTACTGTTCAGGTGTTGACTTACCTTGTGCCAATGGCAGTTGTGTGTGGAATAGTTGAGGGCTGCCTATGTTGGATGCACACAGTAGACTGCCTGTACATGACAATTTACAGGTAGTCTTGTGTGTGTGTGCCATCCATTTTTACTGTGTGTGCAGGTGGAGGAAGATGTTAGTCCCTAGGTGCCTGCACTGTCAGTGTATGTGCTATACGTTCCCTCCTTGCCAAGGCATGGGCATACTGGGCATGCCTCCATCTACCTACTGGGGCTGGCTTAGGGTGTTCATGGTCTGAGTACTACTGTGCCTGTGGAGCCCTTGGCAATGGTGGTGTGCTGTGAGGGCCTTCACCATTCTGCCCCTACTGCAGCTGTTTCCGCAGGATCATATTGTGTAGCATGGCACATACTATGAAGATGTGGGCAAACCTGCCTGGAGAGTACTGCAAGGCTCCACCAGATATGTCCAAGAAACGGAACTGTGATTTCAGCATCACAAACACATGCTCTATGATGATTCTGGTTTTCATTATGGCGTTCCTGTATGGGTGTGTGTGCATGTCTGATGGGAGTCGTCATCCACGGTTGCAGTGAATAGCCAGCATCCCCCACCAGGTGGCCATTTGAGATGCCCCCCCTGGCAAATACCTGATACAGCTGTGAGGCATGCCAGATGTGGGAGTCATGATAGTTCCAGGGCTACCAGCACACACATCCATGATAATGCCTTGGGCATTGCACATGACCTGGCAGTTGATGGAGGGGTATCCCTTGCAGTTTATGTAGCACCTATCCTGCTCATCGGGTGGTGACTTGATGTGTATGTGAGTGCAGTCTATTGCACCCAGTACCTCTGGGTATTCTGCCACATGGTAGAAGAGACGCATATTGCTGGCCAACTCCTCCTGCATTCGGGGGAAGTATATGTGCTTATTGGCATGTGTTAACATGGCATCCAGGAACTGGTGTAGTACCCTGGAGGCTGATGCCTGTGAGATACCCATAATATCCCCAGATGGTTTTTGAAAGGTACCTGTAGTTAGTATTCTCAGGCTTACACATTCCTTCGTATCCACTGGGATGGGTTCCCCTCTGTTTGTTCTGGCTCTGAGGCATGGCCAGCACAGCTCCACAAGTTGCTGTAGGATGTCCCTGTCCACCCTGTAGCGCTCTACTATCTCCAGATCATGTAGCCCCTGGTAGGTTACCCTGGGTCTGAACAATCTCCTCCTCCTCTGGTGCCTGAGGTGGTCGTGTGCATCATCCTCCACACCATCTTCAGTCACCAACACATGCTGGTGGATTAAAGCTATGGCAGCCCCTAACATGTACATACTAAAAGTTCCCCATCTGTATACACCACTGGTGCAGAGCATATGGGAATACACAAATGTGTGTGAGGTGCTTTCACACTTTATACTATTGTGTTATGGATGCTGCTGATGTCATTGGGTGTGTATGAGCTATTCCAGCTGCAGAATATCTTAATTATGGGTTTTACAATGAGTACTGCGAGTGTGGGTCCTTTACTGTGGAGTTTTGCTTGCCTGCCTTGTTTAATCTGTTGCCCTTTAATTCACTTTTAAACCTGGATCCCCTCCCATTATCAGGCATGCATCCACCTGCCGTCTTTCTTGTTTTGTACTTTCCCTACCCAGTCATGGCAAAATGTGTTGTGTAGCTGATATAATGCAAATCAGCTTTGTTCTGCTTTGACATTTTACTGTTTCCTTTGCAGTACAGCCCCTTCCCTTTCCTGTTCTGCAGGTAGTTGCTTGCAGCCTTGTTAGCTGTTGTCAATGGCCCACTGTAGGCTCCTAGGTATTAATTAGTCATTTGTACTCCAATTTCCCTGCTGCAGCATTTCCTTAATCTTTCCTATATCCTTCTTTTTTCAGCTGCAGTGTGCACTGCGCAAACCCATTTACCGGGTTTACGTGTGTTTTCATTTCCGTTAACATGCATACTCGGTTACCTTGTGTACTCTCAGCTAAGCAAAGCTATGGCCAGTTCAACACACCCCTATCCTGCAGCTTTGCCTAGCTAGGGGCAAACCGGTTTAGCAATGCTCCAATGTGCTTACAGCAATGGCGACACACCCCTCTCTTGATGTCATCTTTATCTCAAGGGCACACCTTGGTGTTATAATGCTATGCTGTGAGGTGCATCCTTACACCAGCAGGGAATCTGTGATTCACTATTACTCCTCTCATTTGCATGGCATTGCCTACTAATTCCTAGCTACTGCTCATAACACTGTCACAGTCCCTTAGCAACCCTTACGCAATAATATGGTGTAGCATGCCTGCCGTTGACTGTTTGTCTTTTTGGCCTTTTCCTGGTTAGGGGTCGCCACAGTGGAACTCCGGTCCACTAATGATCGGCAGTCACTTTTTATGGTGCCGAGTTGCCAGCCCGATGCCCAACCTTTAGCGAAGGCATGTCCATTCATGCATGTCTTTCGGAGGCCACTCGACAGCGGGGAGGACATGCAGACTCCACTCAGAAGGCACTTCAGCCGAGAATCAAACAAGAGAACCTCTTGCTGTGAGGTAACAATGCTACCGTTGTACGACCGCGGATTCTATGCCTGCCATTGACTATTATAATGTAACACATATCATGATTTCCCCATAATGCCTGCCATTGACTATTATGGGGAAATCATGATATGTGTTACATTGCAGTTTTATTCTATATTTTTATATTTTCCTTGCAAACCCCTTTGTGCGCCGCTGCCCTGCACTTCCACATCGCGATAGTGTGACTATATATATTAAATGTTAATTTTATATTTTGTACATTTTTTTATGCCAATGGCTATATATTTAGCCATTGGCATATATTAGCAATATAATACATGTGTTTGGTCGGCTGTCATGGCTCCGATTTTATGTTTGCAAAAATGTAAACCATTTTCTATGGTTTACATTTCTGCATGCTTACACTATGCCTGCACCACTTCCTGGATCTCTACATACCTTCATTTGCATGCTACACTGCTGCACATGGGGTAATTAGCATAAAGGGCCCGGGAGTTGTGTGGGCGTAGCGTACGCAGGTAGTGTACGTGGGAACAGCTCGTACCTGGATCGCTCGGTGGCCATATTTGGTGTTAGAATGCCGATGCTACGCCTGCACCTGGCGCCATCTTTATGAATCCCGAGGTAGGTCTTCTCCTAATGCTGATTGAATTTGTATACTTATTCTGTTACTAACAATGTGTAACTATTTTTTTCCTGTATATATAGGTCTTGTTATGTCTTCTGCTGTATACTGGATTTTAACATATTGTTTGAAAATTCTTTGTATACTATATTTTAACATATTGTGTAATATTTTACTTACGGTGGAGCTTTTCTCCCCGGGACTCTGCTGAAAATGGACCTGTGTTCAGTCGGACCATCCTGGTTAACAAATGTAAGATAAAAATAAAATAAATAAATAAATAAATAAAATAAACAGGGAAACAAAAATGAAGATTCATATACAGTTTCAAACATAGGTAGAAAGAGAGACGTTGAAAGGATGTTTGAAAGCTTTATGCAAGGAAGTACTGGATGTTGCAAACGTTTATGACAAAAGGTGTTTATGGACTGGTGGCTGGGATTGTAATACTGTGTTAAAAATAGAAAGAGAGGAAAAATTATGCATATACCAAGCATGATAATAACCCAAAACATTTTTTTGTGGAAAACAAGGACATTTAATAAGTGACTGTGAGAAAAGAAAATGTTATATTTGTGGGGAAATGGGACGTGATACAAAAACATGAATTAAAATGTTATAAATGAAACAAAATTGGACATTTATGGATGGATTGCAAAAATAAAAATAACAGTAAGGAAAAAGAAAATGAAAGAGAAGAAAATGAACAAAGGGAAGTAATTTTAGACATAGTAGAAATAGAAGAAAAATTATATGAGAAAAATGTTAAAGAGGATATAAAAGAAGGCTCTAAAATAAGTGATGAGGAAGACATAAGCTGGGAGAAATTAAAAGGGAAAAAGGAATTCTATTGGTAAGAGGGTAAAAGGAAAAAAGAAAGGAGATGGATGAAAAGGAATGTATATAGTTAAAGTTTGAGGCTTGCTATAATTGTTAAGGTGTTTGACTCACAGACACAAGATACAGTGTTTGATTCTTACCTTTGGGAAGGAAGCTGGCTAGGCTTAGAGTGGCTTAGTAATTAGCTATGAATTTATGAGACCATGAATCTACGGAAAAGGGAACATGAAGATTTTAAAGTGCTGTCTGCAAATGTGAATATTATTAAGACTATAATAAGAAGAATAGGAATTTTGGATTGGTATAATGTATGTGATGTAGATGTAATTATATTAGAAGACACAAGATTTGTAACAAATTAAGAAAAATTACAAATGGAGAAAGTATAAGAAGGAAAGATAATCTGGAATTTGGGAAATGAGATATGTTCTAGAACAGCCACATTCTGTAGAAATACAGTAAAGATATTAGATGCAACTTTAAAAAAATGGGAAGATTAACCAGTGTAAATTTAAAATGGAAAGAACGGGTATATAGAATTATAACATTATATGCTTATACTAACTGTAAAGAAAGGGAAATTTTATTTCATCAGATTTTAAACTATGTAATGATAAATATGAATATTATAATAACAGGAGACTTTAATTGTGATTTAAGAGGCAATCATAAAATGAAAGAAAATGATATAAGGAAATGTTAGAAGTTATAAGACATGGTAAGTTAAAACTTTGGGACAAAAATTATTGGACTTATAAAAGCGATGTGTATAAAACTAAAACAGATTACCTTATACTATCAGAAGGTTTAGTTATAGGAGAAGGGGAGGAAGATAAAACAGAAGTTTCTGATCATGCAGGAATATGGCTAGAGATAAAATAAAGTAAGGAATATATAAAAATAGACAAAGGAATACAAGGATAAACGAGAAAGCATGGGATGAAGAAGGAGAGAGCTTAGTAATACAGTTATGGATAATCATATAACTATGAGAACATTTTATAAAAATTGGTCTAAATGGTGGGTGATATTTAAGGAAAATATTAAAAAAATGTTTTTACAGTGGCAATATGATGTGAGAAAAATTACAGGAAGAAAAAATATGAAAGAACATATAATGATGCAGTTGAAGATTTAGAACATAATAATAAAAAGTATTTTGACAAAGACAAGTATTTATATGAAAGAAATCAGGAAAAATACAAGAATTGTTAAATAAGCAAAGATATTTTACAATGAAAAAGAGAAGTAGTATTGAATTACTAAAGCAGATTAGTAAAGGAAGATAGTGTAATGAGACAAATAAAAATGTAATAAAAAGGTAAAGAAAAAAACATGGAAAGCAAAAAAATTGACAGAAAAAGAGAATAAAGAGTGTGAAAAGGAGATAGTATGGGAAAGAAATTACAAAATGAAGGAGGTGGGATATACAACACCTGAAGGGTTAAGAATTCCAGTACTTTTAACATATGCAGATTGCATTATAATAATTGCAAAAAACAAAATTTGGATAAAAGAAGTAATAATTTGTACAAATGAGTGTCTAGAGATGAAATGGATGGCTTTAAATAAAGAGAAAAGTAAAGTTTTAGGTGATGTTGTAAAGATCAGAGGTATATATTTTACAACAAATTAAATTTCTGTGTTAGGTAAAATCATTGGGAATAAAGATAAAGGTAGAATTCAATGAAAAAAAAATAGAAGATGTGATGACCTACCACTGGCCAGTAATCAAGGAACCTCAATCCTCACCACTGGCACTAGTGGGAGACGTACACTGGGAGGATGACAAGTACACACACAGTATTTCCAGATGCAGCTCTCTGCATCAAGTGCAATTTCCTTTAAGAGCACACAGAGACCACAGACAGTCTGGGGCGAGTTTCTCCCTCTTTTTCCAGAGCCCCAATAAGAGTCCCCATTGGCACAGCTCTAGAGTTGAGTTCCTAGACAGGGTTCCATCCAAGTCCTTCAACACTCTCTCTGTGTGCAAATAATGCTTTGTGTGTCGGCCCAAGTAGCTGACACACACATAGCTGACACACACACTCTTGGAGATTTGTTTTACACACACACACACACACACACACACACACACACACACACACACACACACACACACACACACACACACACTCACACACCTGGGAAAGGCTGGCACAGGTTTACTAGCTATGCCCTCTTCTGTAGTTATCACTGCCACCAGAACCCTTATCAGCTACGCTAAGGCCCTTAACAAAATGTGTCCAATTTTACTGTGTAATATTAATATTAATACAAATGGTAGTTTGACCAAGAGCAAGGCTATTAGGAGTGGCCCACAGTGTCATCAAATAAATATGCAAGTACTCTCAAAACTTAAATATCTCTACACAAATGAGCCACAATGAAAGGTTTAAATATAATTAATAATAAATAATAAAAGAACAATACAATACTAAATATATATTCACATTGTCATCAGAGTTCAAAACCACAGGAAATATTTAAAACAACATTGCAGGACAGTCTCAAATAAATAAGAGAATTATGCTACAACCTAAAAATTTACTAATAGAGCAAGGCAGATGTGGTGAATGGATCTTCTAGTTGTTGCCAGGTCCATGACAGAATGCAGAATGCTCTTTCTCACTAAGAGATTTCTCAAATTAATATCTCAAATATTACTGCTGGGATAGCTTGCAGAATGACATTACTTCTTGTCATCTGACTCTAGTTCCCAGGCAAAGGCAAAACCCCCACTGCTGGAAGCTGGCAGTATTTAACATCTACCTGTGAAAATACATAGACCTCAGATCTTTAACAGATGCTGGAAGTCATAAAACAATTGCATTCCTTCATTCTTTCAAGAATACTAATTAATTCACCCTAAAGACAACACAGAACGCTTCTCAGCACAAACTCTATGTGTCTAGCTGCACTGAAAACTGAAAGATACCATCTTTTATTGCTTAGCCTATAAAGTAATTTAACCAGCTATTTTCTTAAAATTTGCTGGACTGAAGTTAACCTCTTGTATTCCAGTTTCCACTGTTAAAATATATGTATTTAGACAGTTACAATAGTGCATGCACATTTCTGTTTTCTTCCAGTAGGGTACTATGTGGAGTGCATTTCAGACACAAACACTTTATAAAATACCTTTTCAACATACATGTCTGTACAAACCAGTCTGATATACACATGATATACAGTTCTAATACAGTTGTAACACAAGCATCTTATATAAATCATTTCCATATTCACCAATGACATATAATTATTAACAAAATTCCACTTGGTTGGGCTGGCTGTATCTCCTTTCATCACAGAAGAAATAAAGAAAACATGTCTTTTCTGGAGAACTATAAATTATCATTCAGAAAAAAAGGGTTATTTGATAAATTCAGTACTGATGGGAAAATAGCATACTTGGCAAGTGTATTTAAGTTGCCAACAGTATTTGAAAAGGGATTATTGCAGATTTTTTTATTTATATGGGGTTCTAGATTAATCCCAATAAAAGTGGAGCTTTGTGTATAAATAAACAGGAAGGAGGTTTAGTGTTAATTAACCCAGTGGTATACTTCATTAAATTTCTACAAACTGCTAGAGTGGGTACATGAAAAAAAGATGAGAGATTAGTAGTAAACCTGTATAAATATAATATAGTTTAGGGTATGGTAAAGGAGTAAAAGAACATATGAATGAAGAAATAAAATGTTACCAAGAAAAATATTTTTGTGGAAAATAAAAATTGGTGATACAGAAAAAGAGAGAAAAGTATGGTATAAGAATATAATGATAAAACATTATGATGTAAAACCATGGGAAAATCTAACAGAAGAAAAATAAAGCTAAAAGAAGTAAGAAGCAAATGATGAAATCAGGAAGTCAAATGTCAAGATTTTTTATGTAGACTGGTGATAGATAAATTGACAGCAAAAGGAAATATGCCATAGAAAAAGAAAAGTGGTAGAATATGTTTACATTGTCATGAAGAAGAAACCACGGAACATGTGTTTCTGAAATGCAAAAGAATAAAAAAGTTATGGAGAAAACTATGTAAAGAATACTTTTTGAAGATATTAAAGAAGAGGATAAAATAAACATGGATTTGATTAAATATTGATATTATAAGAATGAAAGTAAAGAATATGTTAAAGGAATTATTTATGTTATATGGGTTATATGGAATGAAAGAATAAATGAAATTATGTTTAATGGTAAATGGATTTTTAGCAACAATATTAAGAAAATCAGATGGTGGTTATGGAAAAAGGAGTGGGGGTCTAATAGGGATGAAAATTTAACATGATTGTAAAGGAAATTATGAATATGTGTAAACAGATTTGTATATTTATACATTTATACATATGAAAATATTTGTAAATATGTAAATATTTTGTAAGTAAGAGTAATTTTTGTATATAAAGAAAGGGCCCCTATGCTTTTCAATAGCTCAGGTGGATTGTAAATGATCTCTCAGCACCTACTATAAATACAGGCTCTGCTTAAAATTTTATCCAAAGTTTGATACATTCAGCATGTCAGCACCCCTCTGAAAGGGCTCTGCAGTGTCAGGAATCCATTAACATGGGGTAGAAGTAGAACTCACAGTCTTCTGCACCAAAAATGACTTTGCTAACTTGATGTACAACTAACACTACTTTCAAATTTTATAGCACAAACATTGATGACCATTTGCAAAACAAAACAGTTACACATTCAGAACAGACTTAGCATGAGCAACATTTAACTTCACTTCCCTTGAAGCTCACATTTATTGAAAATATATTGAAGCTCACATTCATTTGAAATGCACTGAAAGTTACATTCTTTGAAAATGCACACATCCAGAGGTGGATTAAGTGTACCTTGGTCCCTGTGCTGTTTTCAAACCATAGGCCCCCTGCATACCTTTTAGGACCATGCCTAAATCCATATGTTATTTGATTAATCTTCCTGGTTTAATGTATTTCTTATTAAATACAGCAACATTTATTACAGTATGTTTTTAAATTTGAAGTTTTGATCATTAGTTTTCAAATTCTATTATTTTTACAGCTCATGCTTTAGTGAGGAAATAGTCACATTGACTGAGCTATGTTGTTACCTCGTGTATCACATTTCCATTCAGTAATCCCAACTATTATCGTAAATTGCCTTTTTAAAGGAAGGAGTAAATGCTCGCCCTCTGTAAAATCATTTTGGCTAACTTTAAGGCTTTGCTAACTATAGTAGCTTATGAATCCTAGAAACCTAAACATATAAACCAAGTCTATACCCCAAGGCATAATGCCAAAAGAGTCAAATATGATCTCATTATCAACAACTGCTTGATGTATTTATCTTTTTTTTTAAACTTTTCTAGTTATGTCTGTAAACAGCTAAACACAAAAATCAGTACTTGTAAGCTACTTCTTAGCTTCCTGTAAATAACATGTAACATTACTCCATATAGTAACTCCCACATGCGATTATTGGCAGGTTTAATTAATCAATAATCAGTACTGGTGATCTGAATTGTGCAGTACTTACCCACTAGTGCTATAGCTAGACCACATGGCCTTTTTCCGTCATTGGCTGATAGCAGCACATGTGGGAAAACACTGCATAACCAAAACTCCCAACATTAATTATTGTTACTATTATCATGGACTTTTATTAATTTATATATTTTGTCATATAATGTACAGGTATAAACTTATAAGAAGAACAGGGTCCTTTTTATTTTTAGTTTTGTTTTGTTTCTGTCTCTTGCACACACTGAAAGACACACACACACACACACACACACACACACACACACACACACTCTCTCTCTCTCTCTCTCTCTGCCTGGTATTCTGGTATTCATCCTAAAGCAGGGAGTTTTTTGCATGTATGTACATTTAACTCTCTCTGTTATCTATCTCAGTGTTTATATACAAAAGCAGAAGTTAGCAATAACATATATGTTTTGGTGACTTTTTTGAGAGATTTCAGTCTCTCCTTGTCTATAACAAAGTCTGCAGTTTTTCCTATGGACCATCATGTGAATTCTTGAACACTCTCCAATGGCATATAGTTGTTCACAGGTTCAGTTACAGTTTGTAGTTTTTTTGGTTTAGTCGATCTTTTTTACTGAACTTGACATGTGGTAGCAACACAAACCATTTTAATACACAACAGCTGCAGTTAACATTTTTAATATTGATAAGAAATATGTGTACTGATACTGTTTCCTGAAGATATATTACTAGAAAAAAGTACCAACATTACACTGATTTGCAGTGAAGAATTACAAAAAAGATTTTGGATAGCTAAACCTTATTTAACATATTGAAACCCAAATGGATCTTGCATTGGGTAATCCAAGTGTCTCTATGAGCAAGTAAGAGAAAGGATGGACAGCACCTGACTAGAGTTGTCACAAAACCAAAACTGAGGCAGCTTAACAGGTATCTCCCTGTAAAGATAAATCGGAGAGATACCAATACCACTACTTAAGTTGTGAGTTATAATGAGATCCCACATAGTGGATGTCCATGCAGTCATCAATAATAACTTATTAGACAGTTCCGATTCAGGCAGTGTGTCTATCTGTGAAAATAAAAATAACTTCATGCAATGCAGTTCAGCAGAGCAGGATAATAGGTTCATAGGAGGTTACTAGGCTATTGGCCCGGAGGACCTTATAAGCCTAGCCAAGAGTTTAGCCCATGTTTAGACAAGTCAACATCCAATGCCCCTGTCCAGCAGGAACATGGATGAAATCCCAGGGTTATATTTTCTGTTTCTCATCCAGTTATCCAGGTTGCGCTTACAAAGGGGTAAAGAGGTACACTGCTTAACATGGAGAAGTAGTCTATTCCACAGATGGGGGGTCTCTGGGACACAAAGCTGTCACGCCAACAAGTCCTGTTGATGTCACAGACCAGGTTGAGCCCCCCATGTGGGTTACTCGAGTGGAAAATGACTTGTGGATATGCAGTAGTCCCATCAAAGTGGGGGGTGTTCGTGATTACCTTTTATGCCAGACAGAGGTCACCTCTGACGAGTCTGTATGAAACTGAGTAGAGTGATCGGGCTTTTAGCCTATCTGTGTTTGATAGATGGTTGAGGCTCTGGATTCTCCTGGTGAGGAACCTCTATAATCTCCTTTATTGCAAAAGAACAAACACATATGGGAGACTAAGTAATCAGAGCCTTGTGCTCTTGAACAAGGCAACTGTATTCATTTTTACACTGTAAAAGCTTCTGAGCAATCATTTTGTTATCTATCAGAACTATAGCCACTAACCACTTAAAACTAAACATCCATGTATTGTTTTACTTACTGAGAATCTGCAGACACCTTATCTGTATCTTTTCTTATTAGGCAGAAGTTCTGCTTCCACGTTGGAACTATTCATGATGGCACTATCCATGTTGGCAGAAGACAGTGGAAGAAATTTAGAGACAGACCTAAACTGTCAAGATCCATCTTGAAACAATCTGGAGTCCACTTCTAAAGAAATAATATTATATAAAACACTAAATGTTTTCCCCTTCTTACATTTCTCCCTTCTCACTTCTGACATGACATGGAGTCACACTGATGAAATATCTACCAGAACTAAATATATTTATCTGCAGAACTGAAGAAATATATTTTCTTTCAAGCACATACTTGCTGGAAACTACAGAGGTATAATTATCAGTGGATATCTATCTTAACTGCAACCACCACATAGATATCTTTCATAAAAGGGACTTTGGCAGAAAACTAGAAGATATGGATCTCCAAATGTGATTTATTTCTTGTTGCAGGTGGATTAGCTGAAAATTTTGATGCAATTCAATGTGCTGCATTCCTGCATAATGCTGGTGAAAAAAAAATTACTGCTTTGATAAAACGTTCCTAATTATTGTCATCACAGAAATAATCGATACCATATATTAGACAGTCGTTCTTAATGAAAGTATGCACAATACCATTGGTGCCTGCAGAGTCTATTGATGCTTTTGTTACTGAACTGAAGAATAAAACCAAAATGTGTTCTGTATTATTGTTTTAATAAATGCAAAGTAGAGTAGCAGTGCTATTTTCAGAAAATGAATCTCTACAGCACCTCACCATACAGAAAGCATTCTACTCTATACTGATGCAGTCATAACAGATCTCTACACCTTTGCAGACAACTCCTATCCTACAACTGCACATTTTGGACAGAAATTTATACATACTGTTTTACCTCGTATCCATGAGTGATGTTTTTAAACTGATTTGCAAACTTTATTTATTGCATTGTGTTTTAATGTGGGGGGGGGATTCAGGGGATGTGGTCAATTATTCTGAGGATTTTTCTACAGATAGTTGTGATGATGTTAGTTCCTATTCTTGTTTGTATGACCTGAGCAATGAAGGTTTTATAAATACTTAATGTCAGCTTGATACTTCTAAAGTACCTGGTAAAAGTTTGTTTATGCCTCCTTTTAAACATGAGGGAATTAAACTGTTTGCTAGTATATTAAACTTTGCTACTGAGTCTGCTTATGATAAGTTTGTCAAAATGAAACATGATGTCATGTATAATATGTCAAAAATTGAATGGAAAGAGTTATTATTATTATTATTATTATTATTATTATTATTATTATCTACAAATATTAATATAGTTATTAAGCCTTCTGATAAGGACAACAAAATTGTGGTTATGAATTGCTAACAGTATCTTCAGATGTGTATGTTACATCTTCAGGACAGGACAGTATATGAAATTAGTAATAATTCCGAGTATGATAAAGCTATTACCAATTTTGTTGCTCTTCTAGAAAAAGGCATTAGACTTGATTATTTTACACGTATGGATTTAGATGTTAAGTTTCAGGTTTCAGAGTGTGAGTTAGCAGTTTTTAACTGCTTTCCTAAGATTCACAAACATGCTGTTATGCCTCCAGGCAGACCTATTGTATCAACCTGCAAGTATTTTATATCAAAAATGGGTTTGTTTTTGCACAGATGTTTGTTGCCTTATGTTATAAAGTCGCCCTCTTATATCAGAGATGCTAGTGATTTTTTTTTTTTAGAAAAAAATGATTTTATTACTTGGACGAATTATATGTTTTTTATTACTGTGGATGTATGCAGTTTATACACCAGCATTAGTCATAATATAGGTTTGGAGGCCATTAAATACTTTTTGGGTGATTCTCCTTTGTCTAATTATATATTGGAGTTATTACATTTTTGTTTACTTAATAATTTGTTTATGTTTAATGGTTATTTGTATCGTCAATTGCGGGGCACTGCTATGGGGGCATTGTTTTCCCCCATGTATGCTAATCTGACTATGGATCTTTTTGAATTTGAATATCTTTATCAAGATGATTTTTTTATTAAGCATGTGGTTAAATATTATCATTTTATTGATAATTTGATTTGTATTTGTAAAGGTAGATATGATATGATTTATCAGTTCTATAATTTTTTACATGGTAACAGACTTTGTTTTTCATTTGATGGGCTTCAGTTTGGAAGGCAAACTACTTTTTGGATGTTAATTTTTCTTTAGATTCTGGTAATCGATTATATACTACTGTACGTAGGAAGTTTGAGGATTGGTGTAGTTTTTGGATGGGCGTATTTGCCATCCCCCCATGTTCTTAATGCTCTTCCTTATGTTGAGTGTGTTTGCCTTAGAAGACTGTGCAATAATGATATAGATCTATGTGTTGAAATTGATAAAACGGTCTCTATGTTTTGTGCAAGGATTTATAATTAAAAATTAGTTAGATCTGCTGTTATAAGATCATTGATGGTTCTATGTCTGAGAGGGTAGATGAGTGTGTTGGAAACGATGACATGAAATATGCTGTACATAGGGAAGACAGCCAGAGAATTTATTTTGTTGCTACTTATAGTGTTCCTAGTCCCTTTGGTCTGATCTTAATTTAGACTGTAATTGGAGAGTACTTATTTAATTAGCTTCGTAATTTTATTGGTTATTGTATTATTGATAGGTGTATTTTAGTATGCTGCTTGTTAATGTTTTTAAGTACTCCTTGAAGGCTGTGTATTTGCTAGAGTTAATAAAGTTTGTATATACTTTTGAGTATTTTATTGGTTCCTGACATTTGTTGTTTAGCTCCCTATCCTTTGACCACCACACAGCAATAGTAGACAGGAAATACATCTTGCTGGCCCATTTAGTGACTAACAGTATTTCATCCAAGTCTAAAAAAATGTTTTTTCCTCTGTATTTTGGCCTGATCATACCAGTTATAAAATATAATGTCATTTTACTGTGCATCTATCTAAACACATTTTACAGTTAAAAAGACCACAGAGATTCCTAACTCAAAAGACCACTAGGGTAAGACCCTAAGCTACCATGCCAGTCTTGAACCTCTGTCCTTATACTTCACCTCTTAAGGACTCCTGCAAGATGATTTATTTCTAGCAATACATGCTGACAAGGACTCCCCTCAGTGATCTCTAATGTCTTTGCTAAACAAATGGTCCCACAGATGCTTGATCTATGACTTGATTCTCCATCAATAAACAAATAAGCCACATTGATGAGACAGATTTATTACTCCATACTCCCTAAGACTAGAATAATATTCCACTGCTTATAAAATAGAGTGATGCCCTCACTTCTTTTAAAGCAAACTTTTATGAGTGGATTGTTGTCTGAAAATCCATCCTGAACCTGATGACCTGACTTGTTTTACCTTCCTGGAGGTAGGAAATATCCTATGAAGATAGATATTAGTATGGTGATTATGGTCCATGGACTGACCCTGTACTGGAAAACTCTATGAATTTAATAATAAGAGAATATAAATGATGGTGTAAGAAATGAAATAAGAGATAGGCTATTAAAACTGGGGAACACTTAAGTGCCATTAGGAAGCAATTAGATCCAAAATAATAGGTTAATAGTATATGGATGCAGTAGTGAAGAAAGATAATGTTTGCATTTGTATTGATATTCAGTGTCTGAATGAAGTGACTGAGACAGAGACCTCCACACTACTTTCAACTGAAGACGTGGTTCCAAGAATACCAAATGGTAAGTCTAATACTAGATGCAAACAAGAATTCTAGTCAGATACAACAAGAATAACAAAGATTTAACAGTGTACAAGTAATTGGCACCATGAAGGAAAAGATTCTTATATGACGTTGTCACTCCTGGAAGTGTTCTAAAACCTGCTAGCAAGAAATTTAAGGCATAGGCAGTATTCTGGACACAACTGATAATCTGTTTGTGTGCCGGTCAAGAAAATAAAGAACATTATACAACGACGCCCCATTAATATTCCAAAATGTGCATGATGATTGGTCAGCATGCACGTTGTAAATCAGACTTATACTAATGGAAATAGTATAAGTTTTTTTTTTTTTACAGCAACGAAGAACGCAAGATTTCCATTGCTTTTTAGAAACTGTCTTGCTATGTTAAAGGAGTTTAACATAGCGAGACAGCTTTAAAAAAAGTAACGGAGATCTTCCTTTCTCCGTTGCTTTTTTTAAAGCTGTCTCACTATGTTAAATGATTTTAACATAGTGGGACAGCTTTAAAAAAATCAGCTGAGATTCTCCGTTGCTTTTTTTAAAGCTGTCTCGCTATGTTAAACTCCTTTAACATAGCGAGACACTTTGTAAAAAGCAACAGAGATCTTGGTTTCTCCATTGCTTCCACCCACAGCTCTGATGTACTGCGTAAGCATATGCATGCGCAGTTCATCAGAACTGCCACAGAATACCAGATAGCTGCGGAAGGGCAGTACGGAGGCATAATACAATGCCATTATTTAAGAAAAGTAAGTATTTCTTTTCCTAAATAATGTCATTGTATAATAGCAATAACCCACTTCTGGGTGTGAGTAATAATGGATTTACCCACAGTGGTCTTTGTTTGGCCACTTGGGCTTCGCCCTCGTGACCAAACCACACCAGCCGTGGGTAAATCCAGCATTACCCACACCCAGGCATGGGTTATTGCTTCAAGACAAGAAACTGATACAGCTGCTGATCAGATTAAGGCACTGTATGTTCAAAGTAAATAAAAGCAAGCATAAAAATATGGTGATACACCTGAAATACTTGGACAATATTCTGACGTAACAAAAAACCTGAACAGGGAGAAAATCTGAGCAATTATGAGAGTGCTAAGGTTGTATGACAAGCAGTCATTTCAGAGGTTTCAAGGAGTAATACAGTACTTTGGAAATTTTGTACGCAGTATATTATAACGCATGCCTCTGAGAAAGTTGCTATAGCAAGATGTAGCCTGGGAATGGAGCTATGAAGTAGAAAAAGAAATGCTTAAACAGCTAGTTTCAGATTCTACTGTAATAAAATTCTGTAACATACCCCGGGATTCATTAAACTTAAAATCCCATGCAGGAACAGTGTAGCCACTCCTGCATGGAATATGGCCACCGAGCGATCCAGCAAACAGCTGATCTGACATGCACAAGCATGCCTAAACTGTTCCTGCATGGATATGTCTGTAGAATGCTAATTACCTCATTTGCTGGTAAAACCCATGCAAATGAGGTGAATTAGCGATTCACCAAACAGCGGGATATCGACGCAGGAACAGTGTTATTTGCAAAAATGTATTCGGTTACTAACTGCATACATTTCTGCAAATAACAAAACGGGGGCATGACAGCTCTCAAAAAAGCATGTATTAGAGTGGTTAGGCATGCCAATGGCAAAATATATGGCCATTGGCATGGAAAACCGATTATTTTGTATAAAAATCAAACTTTTTTTTGGCCGATCTTGGCCATTTAAGCATAGGGCAACGGCACGCAAATGGGATTGGCCGGAAAATAAAAAAAAATGTGAAAATTTAATTTTAAGGGAAATCTGAATTTTGCCATTATAGTATATGGCATGCAGAATGAAAACAATACCAGGGAACAGTGGTTGTCAAGGGGAAAGGCTCTATGTAAGTGCAGTAGATATGGACTAAGGCAGTGGGGTATGCAAATGAGGGGAAATTTAAGTCCCAAACCGCACCTAACCGTGTAGGTGCTCTAGCATGATGGTATAACTAAGAGGAGCAACAGACATGAAAAGGGTGTGTGTAGGGCAAGTTGTAAGCACATTGGAGCCCTGATTTGCACAGACAAGCTTAGCTAAGCACAGCTAAGCAAGGGTGTGTGTCTGAGGCTGTATTGTCTTAGTCCATGAACTGAGGAGCATGTTCACACCTAGGAGAGGACCATTTCTTACTGTTTACATCAGCTAAATGTGTTTGCATAGTGTGCACTGGGTGTAAAACAAAACAAAAAATAACCAGGAAATAGCAGGACTGTACATTTGGGTATCGGGTTTGTGCGGCACACCTTGAGGCTTAACTCATTAACTCTGACTACCATCTCATGGTGCCTTTGTGCTCACATCTAAGCATACTGTGAGATGGTAGGAAGTGCACGTAGTTACACCCGAGTGCCTTCTAGCAGCACAAGTAATTTTGCAGTCATATTATTCCTCCACTGCTGAAAATTAAGTTGAAAAAGTAACTGAACTTTGTCAGTTACCTTGTCAGCTGAATTTTTTAGTGTGGAGTACATGGTGTTCATATTTGTCTTTCCCAAGAAAATTGGCTTAAAATGCAATAGCAATAGTTATGCCCATCAGGACAGGAATAAACGTAATTGTTTAAAGGGAGAGTGTCAAAGATCCACCTTCGAGAACACATTTGTTTTTTTGTTTTTTTTACCATTGCATAGTGTAAGTGGAATAAAGTACATCTGTGTGTCTCTTTCTGTACCTTTCCAACTTGTTTTTTTTGCAATTTCATTCTTTTAACTGCAGGAGCATCCCGCTCTCAGTCTGACTAGGTAGTACCACCCTTAGTGTGACATCAGCATATACACCCCTTCCCTACCCTCAGCTCTTTAAATATGACCCTACCTAACCTTTCCAAGGATTATTTCCTTCCCTTGGGAAAAATGAACATAATATTGCCTTGGTTCATATCATTTCATCTAAGGAAGCATTTTGTCCAACTGAATAACTTGGTCGGCAAGTTCAAAGCACTTTTGTGGGCCAATCCCTTGGTCTAACTACCTTCAAGAAGTGCAATAGAAATAGCAATGTTGCTGTTTGCCATATTTCCGTAGTGTAAGGCATTTTTGCTTAAACCTAATTGATGTTCAGTTCTGCATGTGGTCTTCACTTTTTGCAGCTACATTGTAGCTGTTTGACAAAAAAAAAAAAAAAAAGGTTTAACTGAAATCGGACAGCTGAAGCGTTAAGTGCAGGCAGGTGCAAACTGTAGCAATTGATTGCTACATTCTTTGGTGTAGTTTTACCTATCTGTAATGAAGGAATACATATACCCTGGTCTAACTAGCTGCTAACAGGCATAACTGAACATTTCAGCAGAACTGATTAACTTTCTGCTGTGTGGCTTGATAAATATGACGTATGTGCCAGTCCATTATTGTAATTACCTTCATGCAATGTAGTAGAGAATTAAATGTTGCCGATCGCCAGTATTCCATACTGTACATATTTTTAGCATAAATCCTAAATGATAGACAGTTCGGCATTTAGTCTGGACTTCAGCAGCTGTTTGCAAACCCTATTTTTTTTACAGCAAAATCAGACAGATGAAGCTGAAGCGCTACGTGCAGGCAGGTATAAATAGACTTCAGCAGCATTGACAGAGTTTCAGTCTGGTATTATTTATTTATTTTACATTTGTTTACTGGGAAGCTTCGACTGGACTCATGTCCTTTTTCAGCGGAGGCCTGGAGAGAAAAGCTCCAGTTAGTAATTACACATAGAGTAATACAAGACATAAAGGTCATAAATTTAAATCTGATTACATACAAATCAATACAAGGAGGAGAAAAGTCCAGTTAGTAAGTAGACAAACCAAATACGAATAAAGAAGAACACGGTCATAAATGGAGTAATACAAAGGTCAAAGATCAACAACTTAACTGTGATGAAATATAAATCAGTACAAGACACATAACAATAGTATATACAATGTTATACGATGTGTTATGGCAACTAGTAGTGTATATTCCATTAGTAAATTAGAGGAATTTTATGCAGGGACGTGGAATATAGAGAGCCAGGTTGAGAATAAGATTGTGGTATATGTGAGATCTCATAGTGTATTTCTGTTGAATTTAGACATCAGTGGAAGAATGTTGTTTGAGGTAGGTCACATTGTGATGTTAAAAATAATCGTAGTTTCTGTGTTTTACATTAGGCAGGAGCAGTTGAGAGTGGATTCCTATTTATCAGCCGGGGTTGGAGCATGAGCAGAGTGATTTACTTTGGAGATGATTTTTTAGGCTAGTTTTAAATAGTAGTAAGGCTTGTATAAAGGTAATCTTTACAGGTAGTTCATTCCAGATTTTACCTATGTATTTCACAAATAGGGAATCCCCTGCTCAGTTTTTGGATAAGTGGGTATTTATTTGTTGTTTGTATGAGGTCTGAGTGGTCTGCTGGTAATATAGGGTTGAAGAAGAATGTCTAATGCTGGTATTTTATGTGGCTTTGAATTGTGGGCCATTGTTAGTTGTGTATATTTTAGGAGTTGGGGGAGTTCTAACCAGTTAAGTTGTTTCAGTGAGAGGTAGTGGTGTGATCTAGCTGGTGAATTTGTGGCATATCTTACAATTTTATTGTAGCAGGATTCAAGTTGCTGTAATTCAATTTTCTTGAGATTAGTGAGGATGGGAGCTGCATAGAATAATGTGAAGATTGTGTGTTTGTGCAATAGCTATTTTGGTATTTTTGGTAAAGTAGTGTTTATTCCTATATAGAGTACCACATTTTTTATGTACTCTTTTCACTGTCTGGGAAATGTGAATATCAAGTTTGAGTTTGCAGTCTATTTCTCCTCCTAAAAGATTTGTGTGTGGTGATGGGGTGATGATGGTATTGTTAGTTGAGGTAATGAAGAAGGTGTTAGAGGGGGATGCAGCTTTGTTAGGGAGGAAGACCATTACTTTGTTTTTTTAGGGTTTAAGATTAGTTTAGCATTTGTAAGCCAGAACTCAACTTCATGAAAGGCTTTTTGAGTTTGAGTCTGAAGCTCCAACAGAGAGGGTGCAGAACAAATCACTGTGGAGTTGTCTGCATATTAGATGAGATATGCATGAGTGGTTGCTAGATGGAGGTTGTCAGTAAATATAGAGAATAGAAGTGGACCTAAGATAGAACCCTGAGGTACTCCAAGGGTGATTGGTAGTAGGGGAGAAAGAGTTTGCTGCCAGGAGACTGCTTGCTGCCGTCCTGTGAGGTAATCATGGAACCATGCAAGTGTGTGGTTTGAGAAATGTAGTTCAGTGAAGGTATTAAGTAGGTTAGTATGTGAGAAGTCTAGGAAAACAGAGGAGACGTAATTATTATTAGTTCTGTGGAAGTTAGTGCGGTGGTTGTGCTATGGTATGGTCTGAAACCATGTTGGGTATTAGTTAGAAGATTGTTAGTGAGTAGGTAGTTGGTAACCTGTTTATGAATTAGTCTTTCAAGTATTTTAGATAGGGGAGACAATATTGCAATTGGTCTGTAGTTATTTAGTTCTGTTGATGGGCCACCTTTATGTAGGGGAATGATATAGGAGGTTTTCCAGATGGGAGGGACCTGGTGTTCAGCTATGGATCTATTAATTAGTAAAGAGACAGGATATGCTATACCTTCTGCTGTTAACTGTAAGTATTCAGCAGGTAGACCATCTGCAGCTAGTCTGGTGGGTTTTAATTTCTTCAGTAGGTTTTTGATAGTATCAGTTGCTACTGGTTACAGAGAGAGTAATCTTCTTCTTCTTTCAGCTTTTCCCAGTTAGGGGTCGTGGTGAGGTATTATTTGTGGGATGAGTGGATAGCACTAGTGCTGGCAGATGACAAGTCCTTAGGCTTCCGTTCTGTATTTGCAACACAGCAAACCAATTAAAATTAAAAGTGAAACTATTTCACTAGCAGGGAAGTAACTAGGCTACCCATTCCCTTAGTCCTACACCTTAGCGGCTGTTGCTGGAGTACGTGTGAATATGAACAACTGTAGCATAAATCCTAAATGATGGACAGTTTGGCATTTGTTCTGGACTTTAGCAGCTGTTTGCAAACCCTATTTTTTTACAGTAAAATCAGAGAGATGAAGCTGAAGCACTAAGTGCAGGCAGGTATAAACAGACTTCAGCAGCATTGATAGAGTTTCAGTCCAGTATGACTTGCTAAATATTTGCTAAGGGGTGGATGGCATTAGTGCTGGCAGATGACAAGTTCTTAGGCTTCCGTTCTGTATTTGCAACACAGCAAACCATTTGAAATTAGTGCAGAAATAAAATTAAAAGTGTAACTATTTCACTAGCAGAAAAGTAA
The DNA here is from genome assembly GCF_019279795.1 of Protopterus annectens. Taxonomy (NCBI): domain Eukaryota; kingdom Metazoa; phylum Chordata; order Ceratodontiformes; family Protopteridae; genus Protopterus; species Protopterus annectens. The sequence continues at coordinate 148,385,630 of NC_056729.1, read as the reverse complement.
GTAGGCTACCCATTTGCTTAGTCCTACAACTTAGTGGCTGTTGCTAAAGTACGTGCGAATATGAACAACTGTACAGATGTACTGTAACTAACCTCTAGTCTAGTTTAAAATATCAAACTGAACATGCACAATATGTTTTGCCAGAAGTTCAGTTACTGAGACTTGGTGATCTGCTAGCTCCACTTGTAAACGGACCTCAGCATTTATTAACAGTTCTCAGGATCTAGGATGTCAGCTGTAGACAACTGTGTTGTTGAATTAATAACTGCAGAGCATGGTAGGGAAGCAAGAACAAAATTTTCTTTTCCAGTAATGTACACCACTGTGTGGCAATGTATTGCACAACTGGTTGGCAGACCCCCTGCTGTGTTTTCCAAGGAAACCATTGTACAGCACTTCAATGCAGTGCAGCCATATGCGTACATATTCCCTGCAACAAGGGCAATATCCATTCATTTTTTGAGTTTCTGTGGTCCATTTTCCTCAGCTTTTTGTTTTTAGTATCCAACATGTATTGCTTATGTCTCCCTTTCTTATTATGACTATTGAAAGGTTGATTTGTGACCAGGGTGTATGTGTTGGAAAGATCTGGAGATGTAGTGGCACGAGTACCACTTTAATAGGATACCGCATTATAGATTTTTTTTTTGTCTCAGTTCCCATATGTAAATTGACTTCGGGAAAACATCACTTATGGTCGCAAAGTAAGTTGGGCTATTGGCCACTGTCTATTTTTTAGGGAGACCAAATAATTAACTTTGTGAAAACATTTTGATAGTACCAACTGTCATTAAGTCTGCTAACAAGACATGGATGTGATGATAGTTTCAGGTTAAATGCGTATTTCTTGTTTGACACCAGTATTCTTCCATGTATTTAGTTTATTCCGGAATCTACTAACAAATTTATTAAAGAATTTTCTATTTCTACAAATAATGAAATAGAGAATTTATTTTATTCTTTTCAGATGTGTAAGAAAAGTATTATTTAGAATATTAGTCAATCAAACTTGCTGTGAATGGCAAAGCAGAGACAATAGCTGGGATTTATGAGAAAAACAAACAAAAAAAAAAGCAAGATTATGTTCTCTGACAAGGACAATGAAAGAGAAGCATATATTCTGCAAGCGCTGGACCAGAAAGGACAGACAGAAAAGTTTTTGGGGAGTGGTATTTGCCTCCAAGTTGAATCATGGTCAGAAACACCAATATGCATCTCATGCAATGAAATCTGGGAATTGAACCCATGATATTTAAAAAATGTGACATTATTGCAAAATTAATTTCCACAAGTCCCAAACCTCCAGAATGATTTTGTTGACAACACACACCTTTCCCCAGTGATGTGAGCTTGTAGAGTTAGTAAATGTAAGTCAAGGAGTTGGGAGGGGTCCCACACATCAAGGGTATGGGAGTGAGGCTTGTTCCTTGAAAAAAAAGACTCTGTTGTAGGTTTGCATGATGTGATTTTCAGAAGAAAAACAAAAACTGCTTTGGAGGTGTGATACATGACTTGGGCAATGTTTTTTAGCAAAACTTGGACTTTCTGTTCATTTCATTGCAGCCCTGTATAGTAGTGCTGTGTTTATAGTAGGGGATAGAGAAGATATACATGGTATTGCTACTTTTACTGATTTACTCAGGTTTAGGTTCATAGGTTGGTACTAGGCTATTGGCCCTAGGGCCTATACAAGCCTAGCCATAACAATTCCCTGGCTATTTCTTCCCACACTATTTACTTCCCTGGACCCCTGTCTAGCAGGCCGACTGACGTGATCCCTGGGGTGAATTTCCTTTCTCCCATCCAATCATCAAGGTTCTTTTTGAAGAGGGCCAATGAGGTGCTCTGCTTGACATGTATGGGCAGTCTATTCCAGAGTCTAGGGAGTCTCTGGGTCAGAAACCTATCCCTCCAGCATGTTTTGTTTATTGTGATGACAAGGTTTAGATCCCTGGAGCATATGGCTCTGAGGGATTGGGATTTCTTTAAGTGTAGCATGTCCAACAGCTCTGGATTTGACATGGCCTTGTATGTTAAGCAGAGATCGCCTCGGAGTAGACGATATGCGACAGAGTATAGTTGGAGTTTTTTAAGGTGGTCAGCACAGGGCATCTGCTTTAGGCCTGTGATTCTTTTAGTGAGGTATTTCTGTGGCCTTTCCAGTTGTTGCAGATGTCTTGAGAGGTACATACCAAATGGGGCATTGCATTCTATAATGGGTCTAATGAGGGATGAGTACAGTGGGACAATGACCTCCTTTTTTCTGGATGAAAAGCCCTTAGTGATGAGGTGTGCCACATAGAAGGATTTCCTGACTGTTGTGGTGATGTGGTTATTGAAGGTGACCACTGTCCACCTGTGTCCCTAAGTCTCTTATCACACTTTCGGTGTTTATTGTACTGCCATCTATGTGGTAATTCACAGGTACATGTTTTTTTCCAAAGGGGATAATTATACATTTCTTGGCATTGAGCTTGAGCCCATGGCTCTGGCACCAAGCATCTGTTTCTGTAAGTCCCTTTTGTAGAGTATCCACATCATTTGGGGATTCAATAATGGCTCCCAGTTTGCAGTCATCTGCGAACTTTGTTAGCCAGAGTCCCTTAGTGTTGGCTGCACTTCAGAGAAGTAGATGCCAAACAAGAGAGATCCCAGGACTGAACTCTGAGGTACTCCACTTGTCACTTGTCTGGAGCTGGATTTGGAGTCAGCTACTTTTACAGTGTGGGTTCTGTCAGCAAGCCAGTTGGCAACCCATCGAGTGACGTAGGGATTAATGCCCAGTTTAGTAAGTTTATCTATGATTCCAGAGTGGGGAATGGTGTCAAAGGTGTTGGCGAGGTCCAGATAGGCTATGTGGACTGCCTTACCCTCATCCACGGCTCTGAAGACTGTTTTGAAGAAGTCAGTCAGGTTCAGGAGACAGGATCGGCCCTTCACGACCCCAAACTGGGTGGGGTCCAGTGTTTTAAGGTTGCCAATGTCTTTGTTTATAAGTTCCATGATAATACGTTCCATGGCCTTGCAGATCAGGCTCATCAGACTGATGGGGCGGTATTTCCTGGGATCCAAGGTGGATCCCCCCTTGTGGAGTGGGATAACTGTAGCTGTGCGCCACTCAGTGGGCATGAAGCCTGAGGTGAGGGTATGATTAAGCATGACACTTAGGTGAGGTGCCAGTTCATTTTGTAGTTCATGTAGTACACAGCCCGGGATGTCATCTGTTCCCATGGATGCTATATTCTTAGCTTTGGACAGTGCATTTTTTACCTGTGTGGATGTTATTACCAGAATTTGGCAAACGTCCAGTATTGAGATGGGCCATTTAGGGGGTGAGGGGGGATGACGTTGGCACTGAATCGATCTGCCAGGATATTGGCAATATCCTTGGGATCAGTATATTTAATGCCATTCTGTTGTATCTCAGAGCAGATCTGAGCATTGCCATTTAGATTCTTGACATAGTTATAGAATGCCTTGTGGTTGTCTTTGGAATCTTTGGCAATTTTATTTTCGTAACTAGCTTTGGAGGATTTTATGAGGGCTCTCAGCTTCTTACTGAGGCTGGTAAGGGAGTTTTTTTGCATCCTGGGATTTTCCTCTTTTCTGCAACAGTTTCTTCCTTTTATTGTAAATTTTGTTTATGGCAGGGGGCCACCAGATTGGCTTCCTTTTTTTGGAAGAGAGTATCTTGGTTCTATTTGGGATGGCATGATTCATGCATGAGTGGATGTGCTTGTACAGTGCCTTAGTGTAGGACTCATCAGTCGAACATTCAGTTTCCATCTGCATGGGTGTCATGAAGTTTGTAACTTCTTACTTGAGTAGCATGAAGTTGGCTTTGGAGAAGTTTTTTATGGAGGTTTCCTTACTGGGGGGGGGGTGGGATGTGGATGTTAAGGGTGTTAGCTTATGGTCTGATCTGACTAATGAGGGGGGTGACCATAAGTGTGGAGCATCGATTTCCCATGTTTGTAATGACCAGGTCTAGGATATTGGAGCCTCTGGTGGGACTATGGATTAGTTGATCCAGGGCATTGGAATTTATGAATTCCAAGAACCGTTGGGCAAAGGTGTTGGTACACGAGTAGTTTTCCCAGTTAATGGCAGGGTACTTAAAATCACCCAGTATTAGGGTGTTTAGTTGTATATTAATATTTTTCAGTATGTTTAGAAAGGTGTAGTGAGAATCTTGGGGCATGGTGGGGGATCTGTAGCAAGCTACAATTTGGATTGCAGTCTTACCTAGTGTTAGTTGCACCTGGAGAAATTCAGATGCATTGTGTTGGGCAAGTAACCTGGTGGTGTGAATATCCTTGGTGAATATGGACACTCCTCCAACTTTAGTGTTTCGATCCTGGTTTGGTGGCCAAAAAGTGTGGTAAGAGTTGTAGCCTGGTATTGCAGGGGTGCTCTCTGAAGCCTTGAACCAGGTCTCAGATGGTGATGACTCAGTCTTACATTACACCTGCACCTGTAATGTATTCAATGAGTGCTCAATATGCTATGTGCAGCAATTATCACCTTTGTCTGAACATGCAGAACCTTCCAGTAATGAAATGAAAGTAATTATCACATTATTAAGTGACAATATGTTCAGTTACAGTATGTAGCCCTGAGTTATTATCACCTGTCAGGTAAAATCCTCAGCAGCTGCCACCATTACTCACATTACTAAAAGTCATTATCACATTGATGAATGCACATGCCAAAGTTTAGTTTCTGTTCTGTCCTGCAGATGCATGGTTTCAAGGATGCCAGTGTTCCTGAAAGGACACATGCAGAAAGAAAAGGTCTAGCTAAGTCTTTTACCTTTCTCGTGTATGCTCTCCTGTCACTCTCCCTTCCTTCAGGTAAAGTAAGTTTATTTAAGTCAGGGCAAGAGACAATACATTAGCCCTTTGATTCCTTATGTCCATTACTGAAAAGGACTTATGGAAATGGAAAAAGCAGGGGGAAGGCAGACTGGTGACACTGAAGGAGGACATACAAAAGTAGTGGCATCAGCCATCTGAGTGGGTAGCTAGCACATGTATGGGACACTTTAGACACCTTCGAGTGCCACACAGTTTGTTTAGGACTTAGGTCATGGAAATTATGATTTTTTTTCATATTTTGGTAAATAACTTTGCTAGGGAGCATGGAATTGTGCCATGTGATACCTCATTTTGAAGACAGTGTTAGTCCGTACAACATGGTAAAAGAAATCCGTGGGCTGTACACATGCACAGATATCATAGTTTGTTTAGGACAAAGGTTATGAAAATTATGACTTTTTTTCATATATTAGTAAATAACTTTGCAAGGGAGTATGTCAATGTGCTAAGTAATACCTCATTTTGAAGACAGTGTTGGTCCTTACAACATGGTAAAAGAACTGTGCCCATTGGCTGTACACATCCACAGATACTGTAGTTTGCTTAGGACGAAGGTTATGAAAATTATGAATTTATTTCATATTTTGGTAAATAACTTTGCTAGGGAATGTATAATTGTGCCAAGTGATACCTCATTTTGAAGACGGTGTTAGTCCTTACAACATGGTAAAACAACTGTACCAATGGACTTTACACATGCACAGATATCACAGTTTGTTTAGGACTTGGGTTATGGAAATTATGATTTTTTTCATATTTTGGTAAATAACTTTGCTAGGGAGCATGTAATTGTGCCAAATGATACCTCATTTTGATGACAGTCTTCGTCCTTACAACATGATACAAGAACTGTGTCTGTATGCTGCACACATGTACAGATATCACAGTTTGTTTAGTCTTGTAGGATTATGAAAATTATACATTTGCAATATTTCTCATTATTACACCCATATCTTTGCAAGGGGCATGGTGACGACACAAATGATGCATCATTTTGAAGCTGACACTGAGCCACACAACCTGTATACTGATATGTAGTCTCTATCTGTTACATATGATGAGATATTATGCTTTGTTTATTTATCAATTATGATAAATATAATATTAATCATATTTCTGTGAATATCTCTGTAACCAAGCATCACACAGTAATAGTTAAGGTATCATTTTAAAGCAGACATTCATACAAACAAATTAATTATAAATTGTATGTGTCTACATGGTACATTCACCAAGATAATTGTGATTTGTTGTACCAAAATGGTACAAAATCTGCACAATATCAGTATTGCTTGGCAAATATTTAATAATGCCTTAGATATGCACTATCAACATTTATACTGTCAGAAAGGTCAGTGCCTGCTGAACAACTTTCACATTTACATTTTTTTGTCTAGCTCTTATGGTTAAAGAGTTATGAACATTTGTTTTCTGTATGGTAATACAAATGGATTATTTGAAAATGAGCTCAGGCTGCACTGTTTTTCCAATGGTGGAAGTAAGCAGGCAGCGTTTCCTGAGCTGCTCCGGAGTGAATGAGTTAAAAGGGGAGGAAATGGGAAGGGGGAAAAGAAAAAAAGGAAAAAATAGCAGAATTAAAGCAATCAAGTACAAATAACATAGCTGGCAGGTGGAATGCATCATATTCAGCCAATCATACAGGCAGCATCTGCAGCACAACAGTATAAAGTATGGAAACACCTTACAGTCTATTTTTTTTCCCACAAACTCTGCACTATTGGTGCATACATGTGGGGTAATTTTAACTGGAAAAATGTTAGGGGCTGCCATTGCTTTGATCCATCAGTATGTGCTAGAGGCTGTGGGCAGAGAAGAGGATAATGCTGACAACTGCCACACACCATGTAGGAGGACAAGAGTGTTCAGACCCAGGGTAACTTCCCAGGGGCTACATGATCTGGAGATAATTACAGGGTGGACAGAGACATACTTCAGCAAATCACAGAGCTGTGCCAGCCTCAACTCAGACCTAGAACCAGCAGAGGGGAAGCCATCCCAGTGGTACCAAGGTATGTGTAGCCTTAAGAATTCTAGCTGCTGGCACTTTCCAAAGATCTACTGGGAACATTATGGGGGACTCACAGGCATCTGCATCCAGGGTACACCACCAGTTTCTGGATGCCATGACACCACATGCCGGTGAGCACATTTGCTTCCCCAGCACCCGTGAGGAGAGGACCAGCAATATGTGTCTCTTCCACCATGTAGCAGAATACCTGGAGGTACCGGGTTCCACAGACTGCACGCACATCCACATCAAAGAACCATCCAGTGAACAGGGTAGGGTCTACATAAACCACAAGGGATACCCCTCCATCAACTGCCAGGTTATGTGCAATGCCCAGGGCATTATCATGAATGTGTGTGCTGGCAGCCCTGGAAGCTATCACAACTCCCACATCTGGCATTCATCACAGCTGTACTAGGCATTTGCTAGTGGGGGCATCCCATATGGCCATCTGGTGGGGGATGCTGGCAATGCACTGGAGCTGTGGATGATGACACCCATCAGAGATGCACACACACCCACACAAGAATGTCATAATGAGGCACACGCATAAACCAGGATCATTATAGAGTGTGTGCTTCGGATGTTCAAGTAATGGTTCCCCTGCATTGTCATAGCTGGTGGAGCCTTGCAGTACTTTCCAGCCACATGTGCACACATGTTCATAGCATGTGTCATGCTACACAATATGATCCTGTGGAAACAGATGCAGCAGGAATAGCACAAGGAAGGGCCACACAGCCCACCACCATGCCAAGGTCCCCAAAGGCACAGAGGGACTCAGTGGAGGAGGCCCCTGAGCCTGCTGCTGTAGGCAGACAGAGGTGTGCCCAGTATGCTCAGGCCTTGGCAAAGAGGCAATGCATAGCACACACAATGACACTGTAGGGAACCCAGGGACTGACACCACTCTCTGAATTGCACACATAATAAAATGGATGACAAACACATCACATTACCTGTAACTTACTATATACAGGGAGTGAACTGTGTGCATGCAACATAGGCGGCCCTCAAGCACCATCCTCACAACTGCCGCAAGCACAAGGTAAGTCAATCTTCTTAACAATAAATGAATGGATTAGTATGTTCTGCTGGCATATCTATGGTAATGCTGCATACATGCAAGGGAATGGGGTGGCCTACTGGGATAGCAGCACACAACTGACAGCTATGTGGGACACCAGGGAAGTAAATACTGTGGGAAGAAATAGCCAGGGAATTGTTATGGCTAGGCTTGTATAGGCCCTATGGCCAATAGCCTAGTACCAACCTATGAACCTATGAACCAGGAAATGTCTGGCCAAAACTGGCCTCCACACACTATGCAGTAGTACCCAAGGTGGCAAATCCAACAGCAGTATATGTGTGGGGACAACTGACTGGGGTCATAGGTCATAGGCTTGGATGTCAGGCTGGGGGTCCCATAACCACCCCTCACTCCCACACAGCAAGTCAGCTGTAGAAAACCACACAAAAATGTCTGGTAAAGGCACACAAATGGTGGCAATGTTGAATTAATCCCCCTACAGACACACAGTGATAGCATAGCAGGACCTGCAGTTGGAGCAAGGCTGTGAAGGGTAAGAAGTCTGAAACTTAAATGTATGCCAGTACAATCTGACCAAGGCTCTTTACTGATATATGTCTAGTCCCTAAGACAGGACACAATAGTATGGTAAATGGAACCAAAATGTAAAGCAAATATCAGCAGAGTCTGTGCAAATGTGTACAGTTAACAGGTGTGCCCCCCCATATTCCCACAAAAATGCAATAACATGTATGTTTGCAGGGAATCAGCAGCACAGCACATATTGGCAGGGCTGTACCAATACACATGAAAACATGTTGCCTGTCCACAATATGCAGGGGACAATGAGCTATGTGCATGTGTAAGTAATACTGTCTGGATCTGGCCAGCATGTTCTCCAGGCAGTTGTCTTGTAGTGCCCTAAGTACAGTGCTGCCTTTGACAGGGCCATGTGCAGATAACTGCAGTGCCAACTGTTATGCATGTCAGTGACACCCACTGCTCTGCCACTGACATACCTGGAAGTCACAGTGCTATGTGGAATATACTACACATATTACTGACATCTTGAAGGATGTCTAACAGAGGTGCCAAAGCTTTTGTGAATGTAAGTGCTTTGTGGTACTGCTGCCAGTGGTCATTCTCAATGATCCTTTTTTCTTATGTTTGCTTTAACATGTACTGGACATGCCTGCACAGTTGAATGCACTCTGTACCCACGCCCATAACTCCCAACCTCTGACAGCAAGATTTCTGGACAAGGGCAGAAATAAAAGTGGAACAAAGGCACAATGATAGGCATGTGTTGTAAATATCGCCATTACATACTGATAAAGTTGGTAGGATGAGGTGTTTGCAGTAGCAGGAATTGTCTGAAGGTTATGTGTTCTGAAACAGTGATGTCTGTATTATTTTGTAACATCACGCTTCAATTGAATGTAACTAACTTGCCATAAAAACACAAGTTTATGTAGAAAGAATGAAACTTCTAGCCAAACACGTGGGCAACCTGCCAAAAATGTACAGGTGAGAGGTATGCCCACACAAGGATACGACATCTCAGGTTAATAAGATACCATGCAAGCAGGAGATCCCCAGCCAGTATATCACCAGGTTGCTGGACTGTTTACACAGCCATGTGTCATTACTAAACTGGTTGTAGCCACATCTCACAAATGGCCTTGTTGGGCACGAATTTACATAGCTGCCTTCATAATATTGGTCTATGCATCATACAACTAGTATCCTCTGGTAAAGCACTGTGATGATCTGAGGATGTCTGGTACTAGGTAATGACACAATACATTGCAGTTTCAGACTACAGATATGTCAGAAAATGTCTGCTAAACAAAACAAGTACTCTACGGGAAGTCCTGTGTACTCCTGAGAGGTATGGCTGTCGCACACAAAGCCCTCTACTGGAGTACACCTATCTCTGGAATGGGCCTGCTCCTATACTGAGAGACAGACAGTGGTACAGAGAGAGACACAGGGGGACACAGACAGAGTGACTCACACACAGACACACACACACACACACACACACACACACACACACACACACACACACACACACACACACACGGATACCCTGAATGGCATACGGTGATGTCCTGCTGTGGACAGTGGCATAGCATACCAGTTGTAAACAGTTGCACATGCCAGCATAAAAGGTGAGCCACATTGTGTAACAGTATCGAGGTTGGGTTATAATATCACATCACCTGCCTGTGTGTGTTTGTGTGTGTCTGTAGGTCTAAGTATTAGGAGACTCTTCCACTCAGTACACTTCATATTGCCCTACTTCACAAGATCTGCTTTTTTCATTAACCTTACAAGTACCAATGGACACAAATCACCCCTATAAGCTCGGTAGCACATGCGATTACTACGTAACACTATAGTACAAATAACTAGATAGGTAGGGGTTCTAATTTCAATACTGGCAACTGTGTGTGTGTGTGTGGGGGGGGTGTGTTCATGAGAGTGAGGGAGTGTGTGTTTATTTGTTTGTAGGTGAAACAGTTTTAGGCCATTCCCACCCACAACACTTCCCAGTGTCCCACTTTATTAGTCCTGTGGATGTCATTTCCCTTATCGGCACCTTTGGCCACTGTTAGCCCAGTAAGCTCTGTAGCATGTGTGATAACTGGATAACAGTACAGTACAAATCACTAGCTAGACAGGGGTTCTAATCTCAGATCTGGGAAATGAGTGTGTGTGCATGTTTGTAATAAGACATATTTTGATATGTTTCCCATCCACTGGCCTACTTTATCACTCCTGCTGATGTCATTTCCCTTATCAGCACCTTTGGCCAGTTGTCAGCCCAGTAAGCTCTGTAGTGCATGCAATAACTGTATAACACTGTAGTACAAATAACTACATAGGCAGGGGTTCTAGTCTCAGATCTGGCAAATCTGTGTGTGAGTGTGTAAGTGTGTATGTTTGTATGAAGAAGTATTTTGACAAGTTTCCTACCCACTCGCCTACTTTATCAGTCATGCTGATGTCACTCTCCTTACAGGTTCATAGGCATGTACTAGGCTAATGACCCTGGAGCTGTTACAAGCCTAGCCCATAGACATGCCCTGCCATTGTGCCACCCAACATTAATTCCCAGTGCCTCCATCAACTAGACCCACTGCAGTGATCCATGGGGTGAACTTTCTATTACACATCTACTCATCAAGATCTCTCTGGAACAGGGTCATCTAGGTGCTTTGCTTGACATGTATGGGAAGTCTATTCCAGGGCATGTGCAGTCTCTGGGTGAGGAACCTATCCCTCCAGCATGTTGTGTTGATTTTGGTAATGAGGTTGAGGTCCTTGCAGTGTGTGGTGCAGAGGGATTGGGATTCTTTAGATGTAGCATTTGTAAAAGATCTGGGTCAGACATGGCTTTTTAAGTCAATCAGAGATTGCCTCTAAGTAGGTGATATGAGACAGAGAATATCTGGAGTCATTTGAGTCTGTCTGTGTAGGACATGTGTTTAATGCCTAGGATCTTCTTTGTGAGGTACTTCTGTGGCCTCACAGCTGTTACAGGTGTCTAGTGATGTACATGGCAAATGGACCATTATGCTTGATTGGTCTAATAAGGAAAGAGTACACAGAGACAATGACCTCTTCCTTCCTGGATGCAAAACCCTTGGTAAAGAGATGTGCCACAGAGAAGGATTTCCTGACCACAGTGGCAATGTGGTGGCTAAAGGAGATGTTGCTGTCAACCTGTGTCCCCAAATCTCTTATAACATCTACAGTGTTCAGTGAGCTCCCATCTATGTGGCAATTAGTGGGAACTGAGTTTTTATCAAAGGGGCTGAGGATGCATTTTGTGGTGTTAAGCTTCAGGCCATGGTTTCCACACCAGTCAGTGATGTCAGTGATGGCTTTCTGTGGGATGTCTGCATCATTTGTGGAGTCAATGCTGGCTCCCAGCTTGTAGTTGTCTGTGAACTTGGTCAGCCAGAGTTCCTTTGTATTAGCCTGGACTCCTGCGAAGTAGATGCTGAACAGGAGAGTACCCTGAAGTGATCCCTGTGGGACTCCACTCATGACTGGTTGGCAGTCTGACTTAGAACTCGCTACTGTCACACTGTGTATTCTATCTGTGAGCCAATTTACAACCCCCCCCAGTGATATAGGGGATGCTGCCTAGCTTGGTGGGTTCATCAATAATTCCTGACTGAGGAATGGTATCAAGAGCCTGGGACAGATAGGCTGTATGCAGTGCCTTACTGTCATACACAGCCCTGGTGACTGACTCAAAGAAGCCAACCAGGCCTGTTCTCTCATTCACAAAGCCAAACTGTCTGGGGTCCAGAGTTAGGAGATTACCTATATGTTTGTCAGTCAGGTCCCTGATGATGCACTCCATGTAGTATATACCTTTGTTGTATTAAATTGTATTAAAAGTATAAAATGTATCAATTTAAAAGTATTAAAAATAATTATTGGTAATAATGTATTTATATAAGAAGTTTGTTTTGAAATACCTTTAGTAGTATAGTTTAGAACACTTTAATAAGAGAGGTGAAATTTGTAGGGAACATTTAATGTGATCTAATTGAAGTGTTTTGGCTGGTAAATATCATTATGTCAATTATATTTAATGAAAAGTATGTGTATTTGATTGATAGCAATTATTCAATTATGCATTGTATAAAATGGAAAGCTGCCTTGGTGGAAAAATATTCCTTGAAGGTGAAAGCTGAGGTACCAGATACACCAATAAAGAGTTTTTTTGCTATACTTCCTGGTGTGGTGTTTTTTTTTGGATTACCTTTATGTTTGACAATCAGGTCCCTGAGGATGCGCTCCACAGCTGTACATATCAGACTCATTAGGCTAATGGGCTGATAATTCCCAGTGTCTGTAGTTAAAGCAATAAGTGAGAAGGTCACACTGAAAATCTAATCAATAAAAACTAAATGAAAACTCCAGCCAAGCTAGAACTTCCAATGAGTGACCCCTCAAACCTCTTTAATCAGAGGCACATGGGATATATGAAAATCACCCTTATGAATGCCAGGTCTCTGTAGTTGGTACATCTTTATGGAGAGGGAAGACTGTAGCAGTGCACCATTTGGGAGGGACAAAGCCTGAGGTGAGGCTGTGACCGAACAGGGCACACAGATGTGGTGCCAGATATCTTTGTATTTCATGTAGAACACAGCCAGGAACACTTTTGGGTCCCATGGAAGCTGGATTCTTACCCATGGACAATGCAGGTGTAACCTGGGTGGCAGTAATCCTGGGTGCCTGGCATTCTTCTGACATTCTGATTGTTTCCCTAGGTGGGAGAGAGGAGTAAAGCTTGTGCAGAATGTGTTGGCAAGAATGTTGACAATATATGTTGGCTCAATATAGGAGGTAGCATTGTGCAGTAACTCATAGCACTTTTGGGTATTGCTAAGGAGGTTCTTGATATAAATATCAAAGGCTTTGTGATTGCTGTCAGTGTCTGCTGCAATTCTGCCATCATAGCTGGCTTTAGATGATTTAATAAGGGATTTCAAGTTGTTGTTGAGCCTAATAAGGGAGTTTACCACTCTTGGGACTCCACCTTTTTCTGCAACAGTTTCTTCCTTCTGTTGTATGGGTTAATAATGGGAGGGGACCACCAGATTGGCCTCCAGTGTTTGGAGGAGAGTGTCATGGTTCTGTTGGGTATGGCTAGTTCCATGCATTGATGTACATGTTTGTACAGTGCATTTCTGTATGATTTGGCAGTCATGCAGGTATTTTCCATTGGCATGGGTGCTGTGAAGTTAGCCACCTGTGTTTTTAGGAGTCCAAAGTCAGCTTTGGAGAAGTTTATCAAGGTGGTTACCTTTGCGGGGGGTGTGGGTGAGCTGTAGATTTCCATGGTGATGTCTTTATGGTTGGATCTGACCAGGTAAGGGTTGACTACTGTTGTCAAGCAATGTTCCCATATGTTAGTAATTAACACAGGTCAAGGATGTTGCTTCCCCTACTGGGTGTCACAATGAGCTGGTCCAGTGCATTGGAACTGATGAATTCCAGGAAGAGTTGGGCCAGTGTATTGGTTCTTGAGTATCATTCCATGTTAATGAAGGGGTAGTTGAAATCTTCTAGTATGAGAGTGTTTGGTTGGACATTGATAGATTCCAGGGTGTTGAGGAATGTGGATTGAGAGTCTAGGGACATGGATGGGGACCTATAGCAGGCTATGACTTAGATTGCACTATTAGCCAATGTCAGTTGTACCTGAAGTATCTCAAATGCATTATTCTGGAGGTGTGCATACCCTTTATTAATATGGAGACACCACCACCTTTGGAGTTGTGGTCCATGTTTCGGGGCTGACAGGTGTGGAATGGGTTATAGCCTGGTAGTGCAGGGGTGCTGTCTGCTGCTGTAAACCAGGTCTCTGTTACAGTACAAATGTCAATGTTCTCCATTTTGAGGAGTTCTTCAAGTGGCTGCATCTCAAAATTTAGATGTCTAGTGTTGAGCAGCATGACCCTCAGATTGCATATATGTATAGCTGTTATGGTGGTAATTTGATTTGGAAAACCACCTAAAAAGGCACTATAGGGGTGGCAAGACACATAGCCAGTTCCTGGAAACTCAGGGGTGACAGATGCAGGTCATGTCTGGCAAGCCATCGCAGTCTGTCAATCTTGTCATCTCAAGCAGACAGATACTGGATCCCCTGAGAATGACTGCAGACACTTAAGCCAATTGCTAAAGTCAGTCATTTGTTGTTTGTATTATGGTATCATTCTGGGTGACAGTAGTATACTCCTCAGGGCTACTGTCATAACTGCCTGACCCACATAATCTGAGAACTCCACCATGTCTCTTTGCATGTAGTTCAGAGTGGTGCATCTCAGGTCATCACACACACATGACAATGACAGAGTGATACTTGTAGTTGTTGTGGAGTGACCTGACTGGGTGTGTTATGTGTTGGATTCTGGCACCTGATAGACAGCTGACTGTTACCTTCTCCATGTTCAACCTACTGAGTGGCACATCTGTGTGCCTCACTATTGAGTCACCTATGGTTACTGTATTAGGCAAGGTGGTTAGCCTTAGGGGCTTAGGTTGACGGGCACACTGTGTAGGTGAGATATGTGTCCTGTGGTTTGTGCTGTGCTGTGGTTGTCAAATGGGTGTCTGTCTTGGTGGTCTCTGCTGTTTGGGTAAATGTCCATTGAGTGGCTCAGTGAAGGTGGGTGTGTGTTTTTTGTTGTATGTCACAGCTGTGATAGTGGGCATTCTGGAGGGGTATATGTTCCATGTGGTATAGTGTGGTGCAGGTGTTGACCCTTCTCCTCTTGACCAGCTTGTCCAGTCTTTGCTGGAGAGTGCATATCTTCCAATTTGGTGATATAGGGTATCTCTCACAAGTCTGAGTGTTGGGAGTTTAGAGGAAAGGGTTGTCTGTGTACATGAGGCAGTTGCAGCAGTGCCTCAAAATGCCCAAGTGCACCAGGTTAATGGGCAAAAGCACAGAGAACTGCACTTTAATTATGGCAGGAGGGGTGGTCATAACTACCATGAGGAACAACTGCTGCCAATGGCTCTCAGGTGTGCTAGAACAATTGATACAAAAACCTATTGAAGTGCAAATCTATTAGGCTATTTGAAGTGCAGGAGAGAAAGAACTAGCAAGATTTAAGGGAAAAACTAAAGGCAGACTTTCTGGCACCTGTAATAGTTTACCTCAGCTGTGCAGTTATCAGCACCTTTGGCCAGTCATCAACCCAGTAAGCTCTGTAGCGTGTGCGATAACTGAGTAACACTATAGTACAAATAACTAGATAGGCAGGGGTTCTAATCTCACTACTGACAAGTAAGTGTGTGTGTGTGTGCGTGTGTGTGTGTGTGTGTGTTTGTTTGGAAATAATATACTGTGTGGGTTATACCATTTTGAGTTATGTACCAGCCTGTAATCTTCCCCTCACCCTACTTTACTAGGCCTGCTGATTTCATTCCCCTTAAAAGTACCTTGGGAGAAAGTGAAATCATATAAGCTCCGTGGTGCATCTGATAACTGCGTAACACTATAGTACAAATAACTAGATAGGCAGGGGTTTTAATCTCAATACTGGCAGGTAAGTGTTTGTGTGGGAATCATATACTGTGTGGATTATACCAGTTTGAGTTGTGTACCACCCTGTAATTTTCCCCATCACCCTACTTTACTAGGCCTGCTGATGTCATTCACCTTAGAAGTACTTTGGGAGTAGGTGAAATCATGTAAGCTCCATGGCACATCTGATAGCATAACATTATAGTACAAATAACTAGATAAGCAGGGGTTCTAATCTCAATACTGGCAAGTGTTTGTATGAGAATCATATATTATGTGGATTATTCCATTTTGAGTTGTGTATCACCCTGTAAACTTCCCATCACCCTACTTTACTAGGCCTGCTGATGTCATTCATCTTAGAAGTACCTTGGGACTAGGTGAAATCACGTAAGCTCCGTGGCACGTGTGATAACTGCATAACACTGTAATATAAATAACTAGATAGGTAGAGTTTCTAATCTCAATACTGGCAACTGTTTGTGTGTGTATTTGTGTGAGAATCATATACTGGGGGGTTATACCATTTTGAGTTGTGTATCACTTTGTAAACTTCTAAACTTCCCAACACCCTACTTTACTAGGCCTGCTGATGTCATTCACTTTAGAAGTACCTTGGAACTAGGTGAAATTATGTAAGCCCCATGGCATGTCTGATAAGTGTGTAACACTACAGTAGTAATAACTAGATAGGTAGAGGTTCTAATCTCAATACTGGCAACTGTGTGTGTGTTTGGGTGAAGATCATATCCTGTTTGGCTGATACCATTTTGATGTGTGTACCATCCACTCTTGTTTAACATCTCCTGATGGCATTACTTTATATAGTGTGGCAATGGCATCTGCCTCACATGCAGCATGTTAAACCACTGTGCAGACCATACCAGCCCTCTGTAGAGATGTGTATGGAATATCCAGATGTTTGCAACCTATATGTGGTCTGTATCCCTTAACAATGCCCATATGTGTGATATTGTTACCAAATCAGCCACAGTGAATGTAGTGACACACATGCCAGCATCAAGTATCATACCTGACTGAAACATCTTGCTGATACAACTTCTGCTACACTATCACTTGTCCAGGCTTGTAGGAGTAATACATGACTCCACATCCTATTTCTGGTGGGTTAACTCACCATCCATGAAGGCATTCAGAACATTACATGTTGGAAGAGGTAATGTGTTATGCCCCATGCATATAATCTATGTGGGGCATGTGATGTGTATGTAGTACTACAGTACATCAAAGTGGGAATGTAGGTTTACTAACCTGTCTATTGTCAGCCGTGTTTGCATTACTGTATGCACATCCCCTGTGTCAGTCCTTACTGTGTATGCAAAGGATATACCATTTTGTCTCCCTGTTCCATTCAGTGAGCTCAGGAATACATACCACAAACTTGCCATACACAGTATCATGCATGCCCTCATCAACTGCATAAGGGTTGAATGTATGGGAAAGTAATTGCAGGGCCGACAGGTGTTGACAGGTGAATCTGTTGCAGTTAATGTAATGGCTACGCTTGTGAGGGACCTGCAGTAACCTGTTCTGTGTGTATGAGCCTGTGGTACTACACAGCACTGAGGTGACTTGCCTGGAGGCTACCTGTCTGTGACAAGGGGTATGTATGCAAGGTCACACTGTCTGACAACAGTGTCCCTCACACATTGTTGGATGCATACACAACTGGTATATGTACATATAAAGCTGTATCTTGCCTATGACATGGTTGCTGTATTCCCACTCTGCCATACTCCCTTTTGTGACAGGCTGAAATTTGTTGATGTCAAACTTTTTAAATTGATGGATTAATTGTTCCCACTCTAATCTGAAGAAGTCATTGTTTTTTGGTGAAAACGCTAAGTGTGTGGGATTATTTGCACATCATCCTGTGTCATGACATTAAAGTGGAGTATTCTGAGCTGCTTGGGTCAAACTTTTTTGATTTATTTTGTTCTTGGCTTTTTTTCCTGTGGGAAACTTTATTTTCCGGTTTTGTTTTGACCCAGTATCCAGTAACTGCATATTTATAGTTGTGACCATATGGAAGCACTATTAATTGAATTGACTGTCTCGGTTAAAAAACTTACTTCTTTATTAACCAAAGACTTGGCAGTCAATAATGTGCCATCTACTTCAGCTATGATCACTAGTTCACAGGCTGAACTATTTACATTGCATACACCTTTGCTTGACGATGAGATTAACACCGAACAAGCGAGTTGACCTATACCCTGTGAGAGGCGTGACCTTATGGAGTGGTTACGCTTACCAGACAACTGCTCTTTTGATTGGACTGTGGGGAAGGAAACAGCGGAAGATAGGCCAATGCTAAAAAAGCAGATCGAAGGGTTTGAAAAAACCTGTAAGAAGTATTGGGGCTTACAACTCGACAATGTGTTTCTCAATAAATCTATAGAATTAAAACAAGTACCCAAGGACCTTCAAGTTTGGAAATTGTCCATGGGGATAAAACCTGGCTCCACTGCATATCGTGAGTTGGTGGATTTATTTGACAGAACCAGATTAGAGATGCTGGACATTGTTGTTTGGAACAATACAAGTAAGTTAGCCATTTTAGAAAAAGAGATTAAAGATTTGAACCAGAATATAGTTAATGACTTGCTAGTTCCCCAATACTTAAATAAATACAATCAGACTCTTATGGATGTTGAACTGTTTGTTAAGAACATTAACATCAAAAGAGAAAAGTTGGTGAGAGATACCAACGATTGCAAAAATGGTCAGGTGTATTTGGGGAAGGATTTGGTTATTAGTAAGGGAAGTTCTGGTTCTGGTTCATTAATTGATTTTACTGATGCAATTGATGTCAACAATGAGGTTAATAATGACAGCAGATTTTTATAATGAAGGGCATTTTTTTTAACCCAGAGTTCTGAACTGAGGAGATTGGAATGGCTGAAAAATTGGGGGAAAGGTGGCCCACCACATTATTATCAGAAAAATCCGGGCCCCCGTTACAACAGGACATATTACAGCAACGATCCAAAATACAACAGGCGCCGGGGTGGGGAAATGAACTAAATTTATTGGTACTTGAGACTTTTGCTTGTAATAATGACAATGCTTCTGCTGAATCTATTAATGATTTTTCAGTTGATACTACAGGTAATTGTGAGTTATTTAGCAGGGACAACTTTACCATCTACAATTATAGTGCTTTGCTTCTGAATGAACATCACCACAGGTTGTTTAGCAAAGGTATCACCTTTGTACCTAACTTTCAATTGGATGTGGTGGATGTTCTTATTAATTTAAAGTTATTTTCAAGACAGTTAAACTTGAAATTGTTTTTTTCTGGTCAAAATAATAGTAGCAGAGCAAATATTGGACTATATAGAAAAAGTTTGTTTATATCCCCTAGCAATGTGGATGTTTCATTGTTTGAAAAACTGTGTGAAAAAGAAATGTGGAAAATATATAAAAAATTCAAGATAGTTAAAGATAATTTAAGTCAAGATGAGAGGAAGATTTTAAATTAACTGGCATGTGACAAAAACACATGTATCATGAAGCCAGATAAGGGTGGGGGCATCATGGTCATGTCCCATTATGACTACATGTTTAAAATGTATGAAATATTGAGTGATAGCTCAACCTATTGCAATGTGTCAAAAAATGAAATTAATGTGGCATATGCCAGAATTGATCTATACTTGTTGGACGCATTGTTTCAGGGAGCTATTGATGAAGATGAGTTCAAATACTTTTCTGTCAAACACCCTGTCACGCCAGTAATTTTTGATATTCACAAGATCCACAAATGCCTGCATAATCCACCATTTAGACCTATTGTGGCAGCTATGGGGTCGAAAACTGAGCCTTTAGCAGTATTTGTGGATCATAAGACTAAGAAATGATTAGAGGGAATACCCCACATTCTTAAAGATTCATGGCACTGCTTAGAGAGATTAAGGGATTTTAAATCTACTGGTACTTTTTCATTTCTAACTGTGGATGTCATTAATTTATTCTCTACAATACCACACAAAGAAGGATTAGCTTTTTTTGAGAAAGCTTATTAAGAGAGCAAGAGGTTGATCAAACTAGAATAAATGTACTAGTGGATTTAATGGAGTTGGTTTTACTTAACTTCCTTAGTTTTGAAGAGGAGACCTATCATCAAATTTCTGGAGTAGCAATGGGGACTATATGTGCCCCTATTTTCGCCATTTTGGTTTTACTTAATTGGGAGACAACTTATGTTTTTCAGTCACAATATGCAACAAAGATCTTACTTTATTCTAGATTTTTGGATGACATTCTGATCCTATGGGACGGAGATGGTCATGAAGCCAACGAGTTTGTGGAATAACTTAACAACACAACCCCATTTTTTAGGTTTACTAGTACTTGGCATTTGAGTGAAATAGAGTTTTTGGACATCCACTTGAGGATTGATGCTGGTAAATTAAGCAGCACCATATATAGGAAAAAACCTTTTTCTAATGCACTATTACATTACAATAATTGCCATCCATATCATCAGAGGAAAGGAATAATTAAGGGACAGGTGGTTAGGCTGTCAAGATTGGTGAGTGACGACAATGTGTTTAAACAAAAACTTTATAAGTTAGTGGGAATGTTTTTGGACAGAGGTTATCCTCTTAAGTTGGTTTTGAAAGTGAGAAATGAAATTGTTTCAAGGAGGGGCATGGCCTTTCAACCTATTTTATGTACAGAATTTCAAGCATTGCACTACATCTACTATAGTTGAAACAATGGACCATGTCAGTATAATGGTCTTGAGGTATAATCACCTTGCCCCATCATTACACACAGTTATTAACAATGCTTGGAGAATAAGTTTTAGTGAACAAACTAAGAAAGTTTTAGGACCCAAACCAATAATTACTTATAGTAGGGGTCAAAACTTGAAAAATATTTTGGAGGCACCAAAAAGGAAGAAACAGGTTTCATTGATATATAAGTGTGGTTCATGCAAAATTTGTAAATTTATCAATGATGGACCTTATGTTTCTGTTACAGGGTATGACAGAACTTTATCTTGTCTTGGTAGGTGCAGTTCCAACATTACAATGTTAATATATGTTGCAACATGCACAAGTTGTAGAAGTTATTATGTAGGAATGACCACAAGAAAATTAAAGGACAGGATTTCTGAACATGTAAGAGCTGTCAGAACCAAAAATCAGCATAATGCACTTTATATGCATAGCACTTTATGTACAAATTTAAAAATATATATTTTTTGTGTTATAGATAGGGTAATTGCAAGTGAGAGAGGGGGAGATTCTAAGTTGAAAGTAGAAACTCTTGAAATTAAATGGCAACTAAGACTTAATGATATGTGTTCACCTGGATTGAATGAGAATTTTGCCTTATTACCTGTATTAAAAACAAGAGCAATTACCTTATGATTATTAGTTGAAATATATATACGTATTTATTTTTAGTTAAATTATTTAATTGAAGTGCAGCATATTTGAAATTGATTTAGTATCAGTAAGGTTGTCTCTTTAATATCATGTATTTGATATTTAATATTGTTCAGTATTTTATATTTAATATTTCACATTTTATTATTAATTACTTTTTACATCAGAATAGTTACAATATTTTATATATATATATATATATATATATATATATATATATATATATATATTTATTTTTACAACATTTTATAATGTTTTTTACGGGTAGATAAAGCATAAGTGTTTGCTTGTATTCTTAATTGTTTTCAGTCTGTGACAGGCTGAAATTTGTTGATGTCAAGCTTTTTAAATTGATGGATTAATTTTTCCCACTCTACTTTGGATAAGCCATTGTTTTTTGGTGAAAGCGCTAAGTGTGTGGGATTATTTGTACATCATTCTGTGTTGTGACATTAAAGTGGAGTATTCTGAGCTGCTTGGGTCAAACTTTTTTGATTTATTTTGTTCTTGTTTTTTTTTCCCTGTGGGAAACTTTATTTTCCCTTTTGGGAATGTCTGCAGGGCCACAGCCTGCAGACACACAGACACCTGGAACACAAACAGAATACAGCATGTCAGATTACATTCAGTCAGTGGTACTAACAGCAATAATGCATCATTGCTAATAAGTTACATACACCTGCATGTGTACCCATAACAAGTGCAAGCAGCCAGCACCTTACATAGTACTACATAGCTACACTGTACTATATTCACCCTGTGCATCAGACCCATATTAGCATGTCCCTGTATCAATGTTATGGATGACAGTGATGTGGCACAGGTATCATCATATGCACAGGGTATGGTGTGGGTTTGTCAGAGGCCTAGGCTGAGCCATATGGTTGACATCATCTGTGTGTGTCTGGAGGGGTATCCAATAAATGGGCTGTGCAGAGGTGCTGTGTGTGTCTAGAGGTGACTTGCCTGTGATACAGGTGTGTGTGTGTGTGTGTGTGTGTGTATGTATGCACACAGTCATGCTGTGTGGCTGCCCTACACAGGAGTATGTTGGACAGCTGTGGACCGTACATGGCAGGGTGTCCAGTTCACCGTCTCTGGCCATGGACATGGGAACTGGTACTGCCAGGGGTATCACTGGCACCACCAGACCCAAGGCCAGATGCAGTACTGCTTCTTGATGGTGACTGCTGTCTGCTGGATCTGTGCCCCTGATGTGACCAGCCAGGACCACATGCCCATGGCTTGCTCCATTGTGATGTGGACAGCAACCACCCTTCTGTAGTGCTGGTGTCATCTCCACTATGGAAGGTGCACAGCCCTATAGAATCTCAGCTGTTGTTGGTGCTGGCCTATGTCCACATGGCTGATGTCCATCTCCCACCACACAATCTAGCACAGACATGCCACAGTTGAGGATTACCAAGGTCTCACCCCACTATCTATTCATGACCTCAGTATTTTGATGTGTGGCCTCAACAAGGTCATGTATGTCACCACGTAATCAGGAAGAGTTGCATCCACTACCCTGAGTATTTGTCTAGTGTGGCATTCACTACATGCCTGTGCATCCATGACAGCCCGAAACATGCGTCTGGTGATACCTGCTGTGGCACGTGTGACAGCAGCTTGATGAGCAGTAGCACTCCTGCAAGCACCCTGTCTATCTGCCTGTGTAGGACCTTGCCTGCACTCTGGCTGTGGACAGTGTCTACACCCACACCTGCCATAGTCACCACACTAGCCTGTTCCATGTCACCACCTGCCAACTGTCCATCATCTGTGGCCACTGGTGACAGAGTATGTGTGGGCATTGTCACTGTACTGTGTGCGTGGATGGTGTGGACAAGAGTGGGATGCCAACCAATGACATAGATTCAGCCCCTGACAACCCCACCTATACATCACTATTCCTATGATCATTGTCAGTCTGCAGAGACAATGACACCAGTTTCCAAGTGGGAGGGTCCCCGAACCCCATCACCACCTGTGAGGGGAAGACTACATATGTACATTAATACATGCACTTTGAGGTTGGCTGGTACACACATGCACACATGCACACACACATACACATACACACACACACGCGCACACACACACACACACACACACACACACACACACACACACACACACACACACACACACACACTTACAGGTGAGGTGACTTAAATCTGTTACACAGACCTCCCATTACAGCACAGTTTTACTGCATGTAACTAACAATATAAACCTCTGGGATATGTGAGTAGTGTAATAGGTGATGGCCCTTCCGCAGCACAGACTGCACCCATGTACACATCATTGCTGTTCACCTGTATAGCACAGTGGCAACTACTACAAAACATATCTCACAACTGTACAGATCCACAGAGGATGTGTAGATGTCTGGCTCATATGTTTGCTCTGTTCCTCATAACCCCTGTTTTTGTCTGATACATAATTGGGATGATCTGAGGAGTGACGTCACTGATTAATGACATACATTTGAGTGTCAGACCGCCAAACCAGCAGTAAATGTGTGGTCACACAATTCCTGTTACAGCACCAACCTTCTAAGCTTACAGTGGATATGATAAGTGTACACAACCCTGTTAACATGCCATGTTCTTGTAATATATAAGATGAGACTGCGATAATGCATTCCAATATATTACCCACCTTTCATGTGACATATGACCTGTGCAATCCAATTGATAAACAAACAAATGTGTTACAAGTAAAATCTAATAAACAAAATATGTACAATATGGTGGTTGCATAAGTGTGCACACCTTTAAAATGATACTTTGTTGAAGCACCTTGTAAGTGACTTACAGCATTCAGTCTTCTTGGGAAGGTGTCTATCAGCATGGCACATCTTGACTTGGCATTATTTGACCACTCTTCCTTGCAAAGGTCCCCCAACTTTGTCAGATTGCAAGGGCAGCTCATGCGCACAGCCCTCATCAGGTCACACTGAGGTTTTATTATGGGTTTAGGTTTAGGCTCTGGCTGGGCCAATCAGTAACCATGGGTGTGTTCAGGTGGAGCCATTCCTAGGTAGCTTTGGATGTATTCTTCAGGTCTTTGTAATGTTGAAGGCTGACACCCTTCCCAATCCTCAGTGTTCTTGCAGAAGCCTGATGGATGTGGGCCAGATGTGAGTGTTATTCTGAACTGTTCAGAATTCCCACCACTGTGACTACAGGACCAGTTCTGACTTTAGAACAGCATCCACACAGCAGGTCAATGGCACTAGCGTGATTCACCATGGGGATGGTGGTCTTCAGGTGAAGGGAGGTGTTGCTCGTGCACCACACGTACCTTTTGGTATTGTGGCTGTGAGGTTGATCCATAGTCTCATCACACTATAACACATTTTCACACATGCCTTTGGGAGACTTGACGTGCTGTATTGCATGTTGTATCCACCCCTGGATGTTTTTTGGTGTGGGGAAATGTTTCCATCTTCTGACCCTACCCCATAGGCCAGACTTTTGCAGAATATGGGTGATTGTTCTCACATGTAGTACACAATGCCAGTACTTGTAAGAGATTCCTGCAACACCCTCAGTGTTGCTGTATGTCTCCTGGCAGCCTCCCTGACCAGGTTTGGACATGTCTTTTCATCAGTTTTGGAGGGACATCAGGTTCTTTTCAACAGCACTGTTGTCCCATATCCAATCCACCTTTGGATGACTGTCTCCACTGTGTTCCACAGTGTATGCGATGCTATGGTAATATTGTTGTACCCTACTCCTGAGTGATACCTTTCAAATATGAGATCCCTTAGCTGCTTTGTAAGTTGTCTGCAAGCTATGGCTGTTGGTGTTGCAGGCAACTGACCAAATGTCATGACTATCCTACTTGGACAGCAGACTGTTGTTTGGTGTCACTCAAGAGTGCCTTTACTTGATAGCAGGTGTGTACCCAAGCAGACTGAATGCTGTCAGTAAATCACAAGCTGCTGCAATAAAATATTATCTGAAGGGTGGACACATATGCATCCAGCTTATTGTAAGGTTTGTATACTTCATATTTGGTGCCCAGCGTATTGGATGGTTTTACAAGTGAATTGTTCATGTTATAGGTCACAGTAAAGGTTGGAAAAGGTGTGGACTGACATATTGTGGTCTCAATTTGTATATATCGCAAACACCTGGCAGGAGTGTATACACTGTTTATATCCACTATATAAGAGTAATGTTTCACACATGTCCCTACCTTAGGCCATTTGTCCCCCCCCCCCATGTTGCAGGTCTCTTTTCAGAAGTCTTGCACTGACAGGTTGTAAGGGATGCTACAGGAATGTTATATTCTCTTCAGATAGGCCCCTGTGTTGACCACTTTGATGCAATGCAGTTAAACCCACCACAAATGAACATGCACATAAAGCAATATGGTTATGACTGACAGTTGTGTGCATGGTAAATTGCATGTCCTTCACATGCCTGGGGTATTGGCAAACCACAACAGAACAATTCCATACTCACCAGCTTTAGGCTACTGGCCCACATGCAGACCAGTGGGATCTAGGTAGTTGTGGAAGAGCGGTATTGTCAGCAGACTCACATGTGGCATTTGTACAGGATGGATGCAGCATGTCTGCACATTTACAGTACAACCCCCAATACTACATAATTTGCTGTCCTTCACCATAGATGTGCACTTCTGTGCATTAGAAAACCCCATCCACAACTGCAATCTGACCTGAAGCATGCATGTAGATACTCTACAGATACAAGTATGTCTGTTACACTAGTCTGGTAATCTCCACTGTGGCCTTACCTGCATGCTCCTCGTCCATTGTCTGGGTGCCACCCACCTCCAGCATGTGGGAGTCTGTACCCTGATGTTGTACTGGGATGGGTGCTTCAAGGTTAGTGAGGAGCTCCTCTGTGGGTGTCAGTGGGTGCTGCATGGCTGAGCCCCCACCTGTGGCTGTGCAGTCCCTGGCTATGGCAGCAGCCCTTCACCGGACATTGAGTATGAGATCAGTTACATGATGCTGGACCTGCTCATATATTCGTGCGTGCAAGCTGACATTGTTTACCCTGTGGACAAGGTCATTCCACAGGGCGGTCATCTCCTACAGATGTTGTTGTGTATGGCCAAACATTATACCATGGTTATCGATGATGGTTGTGATAATCAGAGTTGTCTCTGCCTCTGTGAAAGGCGGATGCCTCGCATGCTGCATTTCACCTGGAAGACATAAACAGGGAAACACATCACAGGACCTCATACAGTTGGCAAAAGTATGGGCAGACATTGCACATTAACAGTGGATCTTTGTAGCCACCACTCACAACCACACCATACCCCTGTAATCTATCAGCACAGTATCAGCTTGCATTGCACTCCTGGCCCTGATGTGTCATATTCCCCCCAATGAGGGATAGTTAACTACATATTCCTCTATTTCTCATTCATTTCTGTGTAGAGGGATGACAGTGGCCATCCTCCATGTGGCTAGGGTGTGGATGGTGCCGAGGCTGTGTTTGACTACAGAGTGTGATGGAGCTGGAAGCACATGCCTGTCTTCATGTAGGATACAGACAGGGATGTTATCATGCCCCATGGAGACTTAGTGTTGTTGCCTTTCAGTAGGCAATATGTGTCTGCACACTGTTGATGAGGGGAGGGGTGCGGGTGATGTGCATATCCACCTATATGGATGAGGGGACAGGGGCGGTGATGCTACCATCTAACCTGTCTGAAGCAGGTTGCCTATAGCCATGGCCATGGCATGTGTGTATGAGGTGTGATTGACTACCAGTACAGGGTGAATTGTGTTGTTGCCTCTGAGACTGACAACATATGTTGAGACAGCCTTGTGATCGGCCTTGGTGTTGTAGATGTGTCTGATTTGTACTCATAGTTAGCCTGAGAGTGATTCACCTGTGACCTTATATGCTTGTTCAGATAGAGGCAGACTTGCTTCCAAGTTGTTGCCTGCACCTATGTGGCCCTGTACAGCCAATATGGCAACCTATTATGTGGTTTGTGTATTGCTGCTGTTCACCAAAGGGGATTACTCTACCTTGGTGGAAGAGGGTTTTACAGGTCAGGCATTGCTGAGTCCGTACAGCTACAGTGGATATATAAAGTGTACACACCCATGTTACAATACCTGGTCTTTGTGCTATCCAAACATGAAACCACAATAACTCATTTCAAAACAATTCCCACCTTTAGTGCGACCTATAGCCTGTACAATTCAATTGAAAACATAATCTGTTATGGGAAAACATATGAAAATTAAAATCAGTACAATAAGCTGGTTGTATAAGTGTGCACACCCTAAAACGAATACGTTGTTGAAGCACCTGTTGAAATAATTACAGCATTGATTCTTCTTGGGTGGGAGTCTATCAGCATGGCACATCTTTACTTGACAATAGTTGCTCACTCTTCCTTGCAGCACTCCAAATCTGTCAACTTGTGAGGGCATCTCTTGTGCACAGCCCTATTCAGGTCAACCCACAGGTTTCCTATTGGAGTTAGGTCTGGGTTCTGGCTGGGACATTCCCAAACTGTAATTTTCATCTGGTGAAGCCATTCTTTTATTGATTTGGATGTATGCTTGGGGTCATTGTCATGTTGACAGGTAAAATCCCTCTTCATCTTCATCTTTCTAGCAGATGACTGAATGCTTTGGGACAAAACTGATTAGTATTTGGAACTGTTCATAGTTACCTCCACATTGACTAAAGCCCCATTTCCAGCTGAAGAAAAGCAACCTGAAAGCATGATACTGCCATGACCATGCTTCACCGGGGGGGGGGGGGGTGGTGTTCTTTTGGTGTTGCAAAGTTTTGTTTTGGACCAAACATACCTTTTGGAATTGTGGGCCAAAGGTTCAACCTTGGTCTTATCAGACCATGACACATTTTCCAACATGCTTTTGGGAGATTTGATGTAGTGTTTGGCAATGTTTGTCTGGACCTGGATGATTTTCTGTGTAAGAAAAGGCATCCGTCTTGCAACCCTACCCCACAGGCCAGATATATGGGGATTTCAGGAGATTGTTGTCACATGTGGTACACAACCAGTACTTGCCAGACATTCCTACAGGTCCTTCAGTGTTTCTGTAAGTCTCCTGGCAGCCTCCATGGCCAGTTGTCATCTTGTCTTTTCATCAACTTTGGATGGATGTCCAGGCGTTTGCAACATCACTGTTGTCCCATATCTTCTCCACTGTTTGATGACTGTCTTCACTGAAT
This sequence comes from Protopterus annectens, assembly GCF_019279795.1. NCBI lineage: Eukaryota > Metazoa > Chordata > Ceratodontiformes > Protopteridae > Protopterus > Protopterus annectens. Next base: position 148,356,992 of record NC_056729.1, on the reverse strand, counting down.
TCCATGATATATCCAATGTTGGGGACAGTTTTTTCTACTCTTCTCTTGACTGATACCTTTCCACAATGAGATCCCTTTGATGCTTTGTAAGGTCTCTACAAAACATGGCTTTTGTTGTAGCAGGCAACTGGGTAAATGTCACAAAAATCCTACTAGGACAACTGAACATTATTTGGGGTTAATCGGAGTCTCTTTAATTGATGGCATGTGTGTGCCCAAGAAGACTGAATGCTGTGATTACAGCAAGAAGTGCATCAATAAAGTATTAGTTTAAGGGTGTGCACATTTATGGAACCAGCTTATAGTAAGTTTTATATGTTTTATATTATCTCCCCTAACAGATTTGTTTGTTTCTCAATAGAATTATACAGATTATGGGTCACATTTGTATAGCACACAAAGCTGGCATTTTAACATGGGTGTGTATACTTTTGATATTCACTGTATGTAGGTGCTCATATAGTTATTTGTGGTAAGCATGGACAGAGGGTCACAACACAGTCGGACACTTCTCCGATTACAACCTGATAATCATGCCTATTCTAGTATCCATATCTGTGTCAAGGTAATGCAGCAACCAGTAGCTGCAGACGTATATGTCTGTTGTATGCACTGAAACTGATATTACACACATGTACAACATGTACAGCTTATTTACCTGACTGCTTGCAACCCATATCAGTTGTTTTGTGCCTTCCAGCTGAATATACGCATACATATATGTGCTCAGGTGACACTTGGTATACATTTCTGTTCTATGTTAGTATGGCACACTGTATTTACAGTCTTGCTGCTCAGTCATACCTCTCAACCTGTTATAGCAGGACATCTGGACAATGGCACACATAAATGGGTGGCAAAGACACATCAATATTGACACCGTATTAATATTGCTGTAACATACAAAAGTAAGTTGATTGCACAGTAGGCTTTGCCATCGCAGTAATAACCTGGAGGATGTTCCACATTCATAACTAGGCTATTGTGTTATGATGTCAGTGTTCATAGACTTGCCAATGGTTTGCCTGACATAACACAACTCTATGTGTAAGTGACTACAGACAGGCACACATGTGCTTATTGTCCAGCGGAACACTATACAGTTGAATGGTATGACCTCACTATATCACATGCAGTTCAACACACACTTCTGCAACAGTACTTTAATATGCACATGCTCGGTATAGGTCTCTTAGATTTACAAGACAAGCATGTGTATCATAGTTATTTTTACAGGTAACATATGGATATGTACAACATCCCAGTAGTTGGCCTAGCAGTGGCACAGTCAGCAGTGTTTGGCATACACTCTAGTAGTTGTCAGATGTGAGCTGTCCTTTCCTGGGGTGAGTCAGGGGACTGAGCTGTGACCTATGTCACTGCAGACAGAGCCAGATGCTATGGCCATATGTGCTGTTCAGCAGTATCTCAGTACAGCAAGTCTTGTTGAGACATATTCTTTCAACTTCCCATTTCCCATTATTACAGACCACCTACTGCATTCAATTTCATACTTACTTGTTTCACATACCTTCTTTTTTTTAAGTAGATTGGGTAAGATAAGATCTTCTGTTTAGACTGTTGATGTACAGTCTTTCTCTCTGTTTTTCTATTGGTTTGTCTGTGTCCCTCAGCTAGAGGTATAGACCTGGTTTGAATAGGCAGAAGCTTGACCTTTGTAGGTAATACTCATGACCAGGTGATGGCCTGTGCACCAATTGGTGTTCCCACTTGCTAATTACATGCAGAGCAGCTGTGTAGTTATTCCAATAGCCATTGTTATGGCAACACACTCCTATAATTGAGTAGTTAATGTGGGCATTTGCCCTCTACCTTGCCTGTGAGGAGAACATCCTGGAGGTGTAAGAGCTACAGCATTACAGATGGCAGGTGGGAATACCTCTTACAACAAGACTTGTGGAGACAGGCCATCTAATTGGTGGAGAAGGTTCCAGACTTAGGGACAGAATGTGAGTATTACTGTTATATGGTTTGAATACTGCTAGTTTAATAGGGTTTGTCTGGACATGCTAGTGCTGCATGGATTTCAGTCTGACAACGTTATGTGTCTGCATAGCTCTCAACTGTAGGGCTATCCACATAATGACCAGAGGTTTGCCTGTTATGTTTGGTTCCCCAGACAGTTGTTCTCCTTGACAAATCAGTAGCATACTCTGGAGATTTCAGTCAGTAAATGCCAACATCCATTTGTGTTTCTGACTTCATATCCCTTAGAAAAGATATGTTACAGCAAACCCTGTAACACCAGCAATGTTCTCAGTGTATAACAGCAATATCTCAAATATGCCCCTGTTTTTGGGCTTCTGTCCCCCAGCTATGTCAGGCTTTGTCCAGATGTCATGCAGTAAGAGGGTGATAGGTATGGTCTATCATTATTTAGTGTTGTAATGCCAGATATCATCCCAGTGATGTTGTGGAATCCCACACATGTTGTGGGGTAGGGGCCATAAATATGGGGGAAAGGCTGAACAACATGTGGAACTCAGTACAGTCGAGAGGTCGGTGTATAAAGAATGCTCTTAGATGCCCTTGTAACAAATTTTATGTGGGGAGAGTAAGAAATGTTTTAAAATTTGGATATTAGAACATGTGAGAGATATTACTAATAAAAAAAAAAGACAGTTCTATAGCTGTACATTTTAATAAATCTCACCATGGGGACAGTAGTGGGTTACAAAGTATTGTTTTGGAAAAGCTCTGCTTTTCAGTTTGATTGAACAGTTATAAAAGAACAATTGTTATGTAAATAATCTACTTATATTTTTAAATTTGATACTCTATCCCCTAGGGGGTTAAATGAGGATTGTAATTGGAGGCTGTGTATTTAAATATGTAATTGTTAATTGCTTCTTGTATTTAAGGCAAGTATTTTGTGTAATGTTTTACTCCTTGAAGGCTTTGGCCGAGACATCCGAGTATATTACATTTGTGTGAATTACTGGCTGGTTGTTTTTATGTTTACTATCTTCAGTCATTTTTGTTGTTTTGCTATGAGGTCATTGTATGTCTGGCCATTTGTGTATGGTCTATCATGATTTTGTAGCAGCGTTCTGTTTACTTATTAGGTGGACTGTGTAGGGGGCAGATGTCAGTGGCATGGGTCCTTTTGTATCTAACTGTGTATGCTGCTACAGTTATGGGTGGTCTATCTGCAGAGTATGTTTGTATGGGCATTTTGAGACATGTCCCATACCACCCCACAATCCCAGCTACACTGTGACCTGGCACAGTATATGAAGGGGTATTGTGTGACTCTCACTGAGGATATATCTGTCCACACAGCCATTATACTGTATTATTTGGTAGACTCACTGGTGTGTAACTGTGACTGTGGTGCAATTAATTGGTGTAAGCACTTTCACACCGGTGTCTGTCAGTACAGCTCCATACCTGTAGTGCATGCTGTAGTAGCTAATGCATATGCAATCCCCAAAGCTGCTTTGGGGTACTGATGTGTTATCCTGACTGTGTTTTGGATGGTACTTGGTGACATGCTTGTCAGGTCAGTGTAGTTTCCCTAATGTAACATATCTGCCCTCATAGGTCTCAACCCTCCAGGTGTTCATAGGACATACAGTTGTCTGCCTCATATATTTGGTCTGGTCCCCATGAATTGTGTGTATTGCTGACAATTCAGTGGGATGATGTGTGGAATGTACTCACTACATAATGACAAGCAATTGATTTCTCAGACATCTGATATTGCATTCAACATATGTTAGGACAGACGGTGTTACTGCAACAACTTACGCAGTTTATCTACCCAATTATTTTCAATGTGTCTCTATTTCCATACCCTGGCCCCCCTTCTTTGTCTGGCTTGGTCTATACTCCTTGTACTAAGGTGTTCTGAGGTATGACAGTGCTGCATATTATAAGAAAATTTTAACAAAAAAATAATATATATATATATATATATATATATATATATATATATATATATATATATATATGTTTGTCATGTTCTTTTTTATACATTCCCTTACAGATATATATCTGTATCCCCATACATGTATGGATATATATATATATATATATATATATATATATATATATATATATATATATATATATGTATACATATATATGTATATAATTTTATACATACACACACATATATATATATATATATATATATATATATATATATATACATACATACACACACACACACACACACACACACACACACACACACACACACACACACACACACACACACACAAACACACACACACACACACACCTCATTATTTATTGCTAATACATCTATATATTGTTTTATATATATATATATATATATATATATATATATATATATATATATATATATGTATGTATCTCCATACATATCTACCTATATCTCTATATATCTATGTGTTTTATTTATATATATATTTGTAAATACCACTCATTAGTGATTCCACAGTGTCCATTCTGTAAGGTAAACTGACTGTACTGCATGATATGTTTGAAAAAAAATCTTAAAATCCAACAACTAAGATGGCCTATTTGTGAATTGCTATTACTATGGTGTACAAGGTCTTGGATTCAAAACCTGCAAGGACTATTTATTTTGTTGCTGGGCAGAACAGAGGCTGATGGAGACAGAGTGATTAAGGCACTTTTAAGCAGTTGTAAGTGTGTTTGCACAAGTTTGAGTGATGCTAAGTGATGCCAACACATGGTTAAACTAATAGGAGCTTAACTCATGTAGGCTTTGCTTAGCGACACTTACCAGTGAGCAAATCTGCTTAGCTGAGCTACCTTCTGCTTAGCATTCACATTTGAGCCATGCTTAAACCTGTTAAGCATAGCTGGGCATTGGTAACCATTGCTTACCTTCCATTCTTAGAAAAAATCTGAATAATGACTTCATTTATTAAGTGTATATAATTTACTTTACATAACATGCCTCTATGTGCTATCATTGCAGTAGCAAGGGGTATGATTATACTGTATGGGACACTTGGGTATAAATGGGTGGTTTCACATGTTATATGCACTCACACTTCCATGTTAGACCAGCTACAGTATCCTGATTGACAAAAATCATTTACCACATATTTCACTATTAAAATAGCACATTTAACACTGCTTTTCCATTTAAAATTGGATTGCCTGTTGTAGTACTCAAACCATGCACCTCTGCATGCAAAGCTGGGACTCTGAACACTGCCCTATCCTGTTCTAGGGATTTGAGCTATATATTTTAATGTATCTCCTATTGGATATTAATGTCATATTATTATATTAACTGTAGAGTATTGTATTTTTTGGCCATGTCATTGAGATCTGCTGTCATGTAATAATGGCATACACTACAGTTTCAGACTTCTATCCTTCAGAACATTAATACTAATGCATAACCTGTTTTCTATCTACTTTCTGATGAGATGACACCGGTGCTCAGGCTGTGGTAGACTACACTGCAGAATGTGTCTGAGAAGCCATACCTGTGTTCATGAAGGATGCAGCCAGGAATGGTATTAGGCCTATGGAGACCTCTATGTGTTGCCTTTGAGAGGGCACTACAGACCTGCTTAGTGATCATGAGGGTAGGAGGCAGGTGCTGTACATGCACATGTGTACCTATGGGAGGCTAGGGGTGTGATATTTACACTTCACCTGTCTGCAGCCTGTAGCCTATATTCTTCATGTGGACCTTGCCCCTTGTCCTTGCCTATGCGAGGGACATTACAGAAGTGTAGGGGCTACAGCTTCACAGACAGTAGGTGGAATACTACACAGGACAGGGCATGTGTGGACAGCCCAAAAACATGGGGGACAAAGTTCCAGAATTTGGTAAGGATTGTATGTCATTAGAGCTGTTATACACATGGAGGGTTGCTAGAATGACAGGGTTCATCTGGACATGCGTTTACTAAGTGACTTGACATCTGACAGTGATGTGTCTCTGCATACCTCTCAAATGGCATGCTATCCATAGACTGGCCAGATGTTTGCCTGTTATGTTTAGTTTGTTCCCCAGACAGTAGTTGTCCTTGGAAAATCAGTAGAGGACTCTGGGGAATACAGTCATGAAATACTAACATCCATTGCTATTACTGACTTCATATCCCACAGAAAGGATATATTACAATAAACCCAGTAACACCAGCAACCATCTCAATGTATAACAGAAATATGTACAATACACACCTGTGTTTTGGCCTCTGTCCCCAAATTATGGTGGGTTTTGTCCAGATGTCATGCACTAAGAGGTTCACAGGTATTTAATATAATTATGTATTTCCTTCATTTCTGCTATCATCCCCGTGATGTAGTAGACCCAAAGACATGTTATGGGGAAGAGGCCATAGATATGAGGCCTGAGCCTGTACATTCTGAGGAAAACCATATGTTTGAGATGTGTTTGTATGTCTGGCCATTGTTGACAGACAGTCAGGATTGTGTAGAAGTGTATTGTGTATATGTTATATGGGTGTGTAAGGAGGGGAGTACATGTGAGTGTTGTGGCCCCTTTCCATCTGAATGTGCATGCTGCTCCGTTTCTGGTTCACTATCAGCTGTTATATGTTTGTGCGGACAGACTGTGACATGTCCCATAACACCTCCAGATTCCCACTACACTGTGGCTTGGGGCAGTATATGTAGGGGTAATGTGTGAGTGGAAATGGGATATGTGTCCTCACACTTTCGTTATAGTGCAGTGTTCAGTTTCCTTACTGGCATATCACTGTGACAGCGGTGCAATTGTTTGTCGGTATGCACTTTCACACCAGTGTCTGTTTTTCACTGGTGTTATATCCCTGTAGTACCTGTTATATTTGCAAATGCATGTGTACAGCCACAAAGCTGGATTTGGATAGTGTTATGTCAGTCTGCTTGCAGTTTGGGTGGTGCTTGTTAGCTCAATGCAGTTTTCCTACTGTGGGGTTATGTCCACATATTCGTAGGATGTACTGTTTTCTGGCCAATACCTTTTTTCCTGGTCCTATAATTGTTGTGTATTCCTGACACATCAGTGACATGATCTGAGGAGTGGGGTCAATAACTAATGAGAAACAACTGAGTCCCAGACCTGTGATATTTCAATGTATGTTAGAACTAACAGTGTCAGTATAGCAACTTTCTCAGCTTATCTACTCATGTAATTTGGATACATTCTATTGTCATGCCTTTGCCCCCCCACTTTGTCAGGCTTGGTCCAGTTTAATTGCACTAAGGGGTTCTGAGCATACGGTGCCAGGCATTTCACAGACTGTCTAGATGTTTGGCCCATGTTTTGATTCTGCTCCACAGTTTATTTGTATTTGTCTGGTATACCACTGTGATGATCCAAGGATTTATGTCAGTGAATAATGACATAACATGTGCTCCCATCCTCATATCCTTCAGATGCTTCTGCTGAAATGCACCTTGTTGTACAAATGTTTTCTTATGACAGCAATATTTGGAATATGTCCCTATATGTGGCCCATTGCCCCCCCACTTTGTACAGCCTTTGTACAGGTTTCTTGCACTCAGAGGCTTATAGTTAATTGTTCTGAAGTAGGCTGCATTGCATGTTATATAAATACATGTATATATATATTTTATATATATATATATATATATATATATATATATATATATACATATATATATATATATATATATATATATATATATATATATATATATACATATGCATACATATGTGTGTAAATATATATATATATATATGTGTGTGTGTATGTGTCACCTAGATCTGGTTGCTGTCCACCCCGCTCAGGCGCTCCCACCTGCACTCTGTGTTCCTGCACATCCCTTAGCCTGACTGCCTGATTCTGCCCGGCTTGACTCCCAAGGAAACATTCTCAGTTTACAGAGGTTTACTTACCTGCTCCCTGGAGACTTCCCAGGAACACTGAAAGAGAAACTCTGTGTTCCTGCACATCCCTTAGCCTGACTGCCTGATTCTGCCCGGCTTGACTCCCAAGGAAACATTCTCAGTTTACAGAGGTTTACTTACCTGCTCCCTGGAGACTTCCCAGGAACACTGAAAGAGAAAGTATGTCTGCTATTCTCAGTTGAAAGACTGTATCCATAATAAAATATTACTACACTGCCAAGGTAGGCAAGTTTCCTGAGTCAGGTAAGGCAGCAACCAATCCCCCCTCCATAGCAGTCTGTTATATCCCCACTTCTAGTCTCTCTCACACTCTACTTCCCAATACTTTCTCCTGAATTGCTCATATCTATACTGCATCCTCTCCTACATCTCCTCATCTCCCTCAGCCTGGCATTACCTCAGGTGTGACATATTCTGAAATTACGGTGACTACCCACTAGGTGGCGCCTCTTTACTCGCTGTCTACTATACATCTTTACACTTTTCTTTCACATCTTACTAGCTTTACATTCTGCTCTTTACTAAAGCTTCTCTTGTACTAGGCTACCCCCCTACTAAATTCCTAACACTAGCTTAACTCTCTCTCTCTTCCTATCCTACTGTGCCCTAAAGTGTCTCTTATCTCTACTTACCCTTCTAAGCTTCCTAAATCTCCCACTCCCAAGCCTCTTCCTCCCTGCTGCACTTTCTACCTTTATACTCACCTGTTGCCTCTTTATTTCACTGATTGTCTTTCTTGACACAGGACTCCTTGTCTTATCCCGCTCCGTTCGCCCTGCAGGCTCACTCCGCTCCCCTACCCTTCCCCCAATTCCCACCCACCCCCACTGCTCCTACACTTATTCCTCCTACACCACACCCCCTCTAATCACTGCACCAATACCACTGCTCACATCATTATCACACCACACCTCTCACAACACCATTTTAGCCACGCCCACCTCCAAATTACTCTGTTGTTCACTTCCACCTACATAGACACCACTACATCAACTTACCTACCAGACCCCTCATTCAACTGTCATCTATTAACTCTACAATGCCAACATCTCCTACCCTACTCCTAATTCAACTACTTCTCTTAATCACACTACTTCCTTCTCTTTTTACTACCTATCTCTTAACTTCTTATGAACAACCACTTCTCTCCTCCACCCCCTTTCCCTCTAAACATACTTCTACATTACCACTAGCCACTACTCCAAACTCCCTAAACATTACATCTACACCCAACTACATACTTCCCAAATATCATAGACTAGAACCCATTAAATATACTAATCCCAATAACAAAAAACTACCTAACTATTCTTACAAGTTACTTTACCACAAACACATCACATACCTTCACTCCCTATTAGATGGAGACATACACCCAAACCCTGGTCCTAACCATACCTCTACCACTGATAAATGTACTCTTATTACCAGTAGCTCCACAACCCCTTCCAAGCCAGCTAACTCTCTCCTTATAGCACATCTTAATATATGGAGCATTAATAATAAAATCCCACACCTACATGCCCTCCTAGATGTCCACCAATTTGATATCCTATGCCTATCTGAAACTTGGCTTAAACCTTCAATCAAAGATAACGAAGTAACCCCTCCAGGATATAATATCATCAGAAAAGACCGTACTACTAAAAAGGGAGGAGGGGTCTCTGTCCTCCACAAAACCAAACTACAAGTCAGCACCATTGACCTTAACCCACCTTTAGACAATAAAGCCGAAATACTCATCACTAAACTTCAGGTTAACCCTAGTAAAGCTATTAATGTCATCTGTTTATACCTTCCACCAGGAAACAATATAAATACGCTTGAAAATATCCTGAATTTTATTACTATCAACCTCCCACAAGAAACTATAATTTTAGGAGATGTCAATATTGATTGGCAGTCCTGTAATAGTATACACCCTTCCACCCATATTAACTTATATGGCTTTACACAAACCATTAACTCCTCTACCAGAACTCACAAACCCAACAACAAAGAAACTACCTTGGACTGGATACTCACTAATAATCCTCTACAAACCTACAAAGTAGGGACCCTCCCAGATGATCTAAGTGACCATTCCCTAACCTACTTTATTATATCTAAAACCAACCTCACTCTTCCCAGCACTGCCAGAACTGTTCGTTGCAAAAAACAGTTTAACCATGATCTATTCCTGACAGAACTTAAACAATGTAATTGGACACCACTAAAATATCTTCCACTTGATGAAGCTGTAGCCTATTTTAATACTACATTCTTAACCATCCTGAACCACCATGCACCATTACGCTCTATTAGATGCAAAGCTAAACCAGCACCCTGGCTCTCAAATACTACAAGGCATAAAATCCGTTTGAGAAACAAAGCCTGGGTCAAATGGTGTTCTACTAAAAATCCATTAGATCACTTAATTTTCAAACAACTAAGAAATACTACTAAAAAAGCCATAGTGCTAGATAAACAGAACTTTTACCTCCAAATACAGCAAACCCATCAAAATAAACCTCAAATGTTTTGGAACAGTATCAACAAACTTCTTCACCCAGGACATTCAACCACTCCTAACCCTCTAGGCTCCAACCCAGATAATCCCATTCACACTGCCAACTCCTTTAATTCCTTCTTTACCAATGCCATCCAATCTCTTGCCAGCCATCTTTCACCTGACATCACAAATCTACTTAATTCATCTCTAAATCCTCCTCCATCCTTTCAAATGCAACCAGTGTCTACTTCCAGTATATGCTCACTTCTACTAAAACTTAAACCTTCTACCCCTTCTGCTGACCAACTCCCAGGAGAATACCTCCAAATTGGAGCCAAATCCATTGCCTACCCTATATCTATCCTTATCAACAGAGCCATTAGTGAAGGAAATATCCCGTCCATCTGGAAAACTTCTTATATTATTCCTTTACACAAAGGTGGGAACTCTAATGAATTCTCAAACTTTCATCATATAGCCTTGCTATCTCCTCTGGCAAAAATTATGGAAAAATGTATACAGAAGCAACTTCTAAACCACCTTCTCCAAAATAAGCTACTGGCAAACTGCCAACATGGTTTCAGACCTCACCACAGTACCACCACAGCCCTGCTATCATTTACAGATTGTATTAACAATAATCGTAACAACGGCTTTCTTTCCTCTGCAGTGTTCATTGATTTATCCAAAGCTTTTGACATGGTTCATCACCAGCTGCTCTTGCATATGATGAAATCTCTATCACTAGACCCATTAGCCATCAAATGGTTCAACTCTTACCTTGATAACAGAAAACAAGCGGTTCTCTGGCACAATAATATTTCTAATCTCCTCCCCATCTCCCTTGGTGTCCCTCAGGGCTCCATATTAGGGTCGCTCCTATTTTCCATCTATATTAATGATCTTCAGTCAGCAATTCCACATTCAACCTGCATTCAATACGCAGATGACTCCACTATTATCTGCTCAGCTACTTCTCAAATTGAACTGCAGACCATCACCCAGAAAGCATTTAATACTGTTGAACTATGGTTTATAAACCGCTGCCTCCTACTAAATCCAAAGAAAACTAAACTGTTACTATTCTCCCCAACCCGCAAGTCCACCCCTACACATTTTACACTCACATCTAACAATGGTACTACTATCTCTCCAGACCTATCTACCAAACTCCTAGGAATATCTATAGACAACAACCTCAACTTTGACACACATATTAACAGTACTATAAAAACAGTCAACAAGAAACTTGGATCCCTCTATAGAATCAAACCCTTTCTTACTCCAGCAGCCAGGACTGCTATAGCCAGAACTCATCTCATCTCTACACTACTCTATGCCTCACCCATTTATACAAACCTTTCTAAGACCAACATTAACAAATTGACTGTATCCTATAATAATATTGCCAGATTTGCTGCTGCCACTCCTTTCCGTACCCATCACTGTCTAAATCTTAAACAACTTGATTGGTTAGAGTTTCCACACCATCTGCACTTTTCACAGCTTACTATTGCCCATAAAACACTGTATCAACCCTCCAATACTCCTATACTTTCAAGCCTACTTACCCTCTACCACAATCCTAAAAACTTACGCTCTTCTAATAAACTTCTGTTTAACACCTGTAGATCCAACAATTTAGCAGGTGACTCCCTCTTCTGTAATACCATTGGTAAGCTATGGAATCTATTACCCACTGAACTCACAACTCTCCCCTCTCATACACATTTCAAAAAGAAGCTCAAGCTTTATCTCATGACACACTGGCTATGTTCCTGTTCTATCCCTGACTAATTGCTGTTTCTTCTCACTAATTACCTCCTGCCTCAACTAGCCTTCCCTTCGAGATCTGCTTACTATGTATCTTTGACTGAATTCTTCTCATATACACCTGTATCTCATCATTGATTACTGCTCTGGCCATGCTTATTGGTAGTATAGCAGTTAACATTTCAAAAAAAAAAAAAATATATATCATAAACTGTTTTTCCCCTTTTCTTTTCAAATCTCCTCTAATCTATACTGTCTTTGTATACAACTTATTGGTACTTCTTTCTTGACTGTATTTTGCAAATGTTCTTCTGTATATTTTTTCAAGTCTGTACTTAATTTTGGTTCTTATTGTATATTGTTTCATTGTATATTGCTTGTTGTATTGCACATGGAGCTTTTCTCCCCGGGCCTCTACTGAAAATGGACATGTATCCAGCTAGACTAGCCCGCTCAACAAATGTAAAATAAAATAAATAAATAAATAAAATAAATATATATATATGTATACATACGGGACTACTTTCAAACATTTAAAACCCATAACATCTAATTTCATAACACTGAGACCAGAACTTCTAAAACCCAAAACATCTAAAACCCATAACATCGAATTTCATAATATCTAACATTACAAATCAGAAGAAAATAACATCCCCTCCACATATAATGACACCAAACTGCCAAACATACTTTTTACTACGTTTCTGCAGGGGGGCAAGTCTCGCTGTACAGCCCATGTGGGGGGATCTGTCCCCCACACCCACGTAAATTAAATATAGCAACTCCAAGATCGCACTACAGTGGGAAAAAGTTAATTTCCTAACCCCACTGTATCAAGCCTCCCTGCAGAAATGTAGTAAAATGTCTGTTTGGTAGTTTGGTGTCATTATATGTCATTATATGTGGAGGAGATGTTATTTTCATGTGATATGTACTGTTAGATGTTATGAAATTCGATGTTATGGGTTTTAGATGTTCTGGTCTCAATGTTATGAAATTAGATGCTATGAGTTTTAGATATTTCAAAGAGGACCTACATATATATGTATGTATGTGTATATATATATATATATATATATATATATATATATATATATATATATATATATATATATATCGTGTGTGTGTATATATATATATATATATATATATATATATATATATATATATATATATATATATCTACATATATATGTGTGTGTGTATGCCTATATACAACACATGCATGATTCCACAGAGCTTTCTCACTATTGTTGTATGCCTCTATTGCATGATAAGTTTGAAAAAGCAACAGTGATTCCTACAGCTGAGATGGTGTAGTGGTATGCTGCTGTTATTGTAGAGCACAGCATTTTGAGTTTGAGACTTAGCAGCGCTGATTATTTTGTACTGGGCAGAACAAGGGCTGTTGGATACAGAGTGATTAAGGCACTTTTAATCAGTTATAAGCGGGTTTGCATGGGTTTGCGTGATGCTAAGTGATGCTAAAACATGGTTAATCCATTTTAGCTAAACGTAGCGGTGCTTACTCCTGCTTACCCCCAACGCTAATTTCTTTGAGAGAAAGGAAAAAGGGGCGATAGGAAAGTGGTGAAAAAAGGGGGCACATAGAGGGAGGTACAGTATGAAAGGTAGCTAGGGATGTGCAGAATGGTTGTTGGAATAGTCCATAGCTGTTCATTTCTTCTACAGCAGCAGCTGTGAATGTCTACAGAATTTGGAAGTGAATTTGGACACTGAAAGCCCTGGGAGAGAGGTAAGAACAACAGTACTGTGTTGTCATGCCAATTGGACCAGATTGCATGTGTCCAGTGGACAAATATACGAAATGGACAGCTATGTATGGGGCGTAATTTTTTTTTTTGGGAATAGATTGCCCTTTTTTTTTTTTTAAGATGAGAGTGGGATGTTGGGGAACGATAGTAGGTACATTTGGGGAGGTAAGTTGGATAGGTAGACAGACAAGACAGTAGACAGGGGCGGTATAGGACACATGTGGGGAGGGTGGTTGGGAATCGGATGCACTTGAGCCCCCACATGGATACAGTGGGACTGAGGTCCCCACCCTTAGGCAGTCACAACTGCACCTTCATGGACCTAAAGGTGGCTGTACCGGGCACTGAAGAAGAGGGGCAGGCTGACCCTCAAGTTGTGTCAGGTGGCCCTCAAGTTGGCACAGCTGATCACAAAACTCAGATCGGAGGACGCTGCACACCAATCCCCGGACCTGACTATGGGTGATGGTCTCCTGTCTGCACCCACTCCCAGGGGGAAGCTCCATTTCCTGAGGTGGTTCCACCCCAAGGTGGTGCAGGACCAGTGGAAGAGGAAGGCCTGGGTTGGATCCCAGACATGCTGGGGCCCGGTGCAATGGCCAGATGAGGCGGGACAGGCAGATCTGCTGGGATCTGCCTTCCCAGACATGCTATGGTATTCAGGCTTTAAAGAATATGTTGGTTAGTCATGAACAACACATTTCAAGATTAGTTATAACAGCATGCATGGGTGTTCCAATTGACACCATAAAACAGTTTTGAAACAGTTGCATAGCAAACAGAACACATGCATATATGGAACCACAGTGGGCATTATAACAGGATGCAAGTTACATTGACAGCCACACGCCACCAATTATAGTATTTGAACGAGGTTCATTAATATTCAAGCAATTCAATATTTGTAGAACAACAGAACACAAGTCCCAACAGTAGGTTTGGAGAAAGACATACCCATTATTTATGAATATACATTATTGTTGCAGATAGGGTGGGAGAGAGAGAGATGGCAATTAACAACTGCATAGGCTTTTATTTTTCACAAGCCTACTGATCAGTATTCTACTCATTTCTCTCCAGTTCTGACCTCACTTTACATGTACCTATGGCCTGGGGTTGAACAGTGGAAGTTTGGTACACACAGTATATTAGTAATGCCTTCTAATGGCTACTACAAACATTTCTTTACCTGGCAGACCTGTGGAGGATATTTCTGTTAACCATATCTGACTTTTTCTACACATATTCACATATTCAGGGTTACATATGTGACACTGAAAGGGTTGTCCTGCACTCATGCTGTGTGGGCGTGCTACTAACACACTGCCGGGATTTCTATCTGTCACCCTGCTTATTGGCAGCAGTGGTCACTAGCCATGACAGTGTGACAGTTGAGGGACGTGTATCGGAAAAATGCACTTGCTGTATGTATTTATCTTGCTGTCATTTGCAGCCTTGGGGTTGGACAGTGAAAGTGTTGTACACAGTATCTTAGTAAAGCCTTCCTACAGATACTACAAATATTTCATTACCTAGCAGACCTGTGGAGGGAATTTCTGTTAACAGTACCTGACAATTTCTACACATATTTACATATTCTTGTGTGACAATATGCATTCAGCTTATTACCACTGCCGGAATTTGAACCATGTCTATTTGTGCTAAAAAGGTACACAACACTTGTATTTCATCACAATGACATATTAAGGAATTGCTAGCTCTTTCTTGACTTTTTACTCTCTACCACTCTCTGGTTTACACAATCTGACCTTGTAGTTCTGACATTCATGCATGGCAGATAGTTCTTGTACTGTGTATTCATACTTTGACATATTACAATCTGGAAAGCAATGGTTAACACAAAGCACTGCTACAGGGGATAGAAGATTTGATTTTACAGGTGCTATTCAGGGTTCAGATCTTGGTGCATGGCACATTTCATATAATTGTTCACCTGTTTTACAGCTCCACAATCTTTGTAAAATGAGCCTCACTTCATTCTTGCTGTCAGAGCCATGGTTGCTGTGCAGAACCTGTACAAGTTTATATTCCTACCACAATATAACAAAGTAAACACAGACTGGGGTTTTTACTTTTATTGAAAGTTATGGAGACCTTTATTGTTAATTATCCTTACATCACTATTAATCTGCTAACGGTCATTTATTAATTACACACAGTACACCCTTTACCTACTGGTAGTTGACATTCTACTCCTTTCTATTTATTTGCCCTGAATACTGCAAGCTAGATTTGTACTCACCAGCCTCCTGGTGCAGCCTTAGCAGCCTGTTTGCATGTACATCCACGTTTGCAGCCCTCTCATCTGCAGTAGTACAGGAGATAGAGAAACATTTATTTATACCTATCAATCACATACTCAGGCTGGACTTTAGGGAACAAGTGCTATTGATACTTACAAACTTCTGGGACATTACATGCCTGTGCATCTTGGGTTCACTAGTCCAACGGCTCCCTCTTCCCATGCTTGAGGTCAGCATAATGGTGCCAGACCTGCTCACCAATTTGAGGGATGCCAGCAGCACTGATGAGAACACATCCAAGATGGTCCCAGGCCTCTGCTTTGTATTGTGAGCCCTGGTACTGGTCCTGCAGCAGTCTCCCTTCATGGTCTTTCGCAAGGAGATCAACCATTACCCTGGACTCCTGAAAGCCCCAACGCTGTGCCTGAAAGCACGTACCTTCACCAACGCCAGCCATAGTGTCTGCAGCGATCAGCTATAACTGGTTATGGCTGTATTCCCACCTGTAAGCCCACACTTTGCCATGATTGGATGATTTTGAATATGCTGAGCTAAGCTAAGTGATGGGCAAACCCACTTAGCTGAGGTTGGCAGTGCTTAAAGGGATAGATGTTGAGCACTGCTTACCAATGTGTAAATCACTTAGCTGGGCTACTTATTGCTTGGCATTTACATTTAAGCAATGCTTACACCAGCTTAGCATAGCTGAGAACTACTTAGCATTGCTCACATTTCATTTTATAAAGTATCAGGATTGTGAGATTGATTCCTCATTAATGACATATTATAATTTTAAGTTTACCTTCCATGACATCCCCCTATGTGCTTTCACTGAATTATATTCTTGTGTGACTATACTGTATGAAACACTTGTGTATATATGGGGGTTTCACTTCTTTTCTAGAATGACATCTCCCTTTTGGACCTGCTACATTACCCTGGTTGAAAAAAAAACAGTTGCTACATAATTTAAGTTTACAAATATAATTTTAATACTACTTTCCCATAGAAAAATAAGCTGCCTGTATTGATATTCAAACTGTGAACACCTGCATGTAAAGCCAGGACTCTAACCACTACACTATCGCAGCTCAAAAATGTCACCTGTATATCTGCGTTTATCTCCTAGGGGATGTTTAAGCTATGCTAAGCAGATGGCCATAATGCGCAGACCCACTTAGCTACACTTAAACATTCCTTAGGCTTGAAAAAAAAGTTTATATTAATTTTATATTATTATGTTATATAAGTGAGTCTTGTGGTGTTCGGACAACTCATTGAGGACTGCAGTCATGACATAATGGCATTCATTTGGCTTTCAGGCTTCTATCCTTCAGGGACTCCTGCTAATACATAACCTGTAATCTATCAACTTTCTAAGTGTGTGAGGGCAATTTTGCAGGCATGTCCCTAATTCATTATTTATCCCCCCCTCATCATTTGTGCCTTTGTTAACATGCACTGCTGTAAGAGAATATTGGCATACATTTGCTTTCAGACTTCTACCCTTCCATAACTCATACTAATGCATGACCTGTTCATTATCAACTTTCTGTGTTTGTGGGACTGTTTTGTGCTTTTTCACTTTTAGGGGATTTATCCCCCATTATGTGTACAATTGCACACATTTCCTGCTTTAGCAGGTTACAGGAGAGTCATACGGCACTTTAGCAATGCAGAGGGTGTGTCACAGAACATTTCACACACCCCCCTGCATTGCTTTCTTTTTGCCATTTTTATTTCAGTATCTGCAGACACTGCAATGATCTTTTTTTTTTTCATTTCAGTATCTGCGGACACTGAAATTCTGGCATAATATTAGAGCTTTGCTCTAATATTATGGCAGTTTGGCTTAGAAAGTGCCATATGGCACTTTCTGAGTGCAGGGGGGGGTGTGTTTAGTGTCCGTGCACTACTTTGACACGTCCCCTGCACTCGTTCATGGTTTGTGTCCATATAGGAAATACAGCAGCTCACCTTCATGAATATTCAGGACACGCTGCTGTTCTAAACGGACACGAACCACTCTGTGGAAGAATAGTCTTATTCTTGCACAGAGTTTCTTGAATCTGGGGGACAGAGAAGCAATTTGTGTTGTAGAACAAACCAGGTAAAACAGGAATGCAGGATAAAATTTATTCCGGTACCTCGGCCCCAACAGCCTTCAAAGGAATAACATATAAACTTCCAAAAGCAGTATATATACTAATACTACTAATTAGACATAATTACATATCATTGAAAATGATTAAGGCAACATCCAGTTTTAAAGGGACAGAACACAATTCATACTATTCCTATAAATTCTATGACAATAGCATGCCTATCACAATATCTTATAAAAATAGTTAAACATTTATGTTAACTTCTAAGTTAAGCCCTCGAGGTTTTAATGTTCCATATTTTAAAATAAATCTACTTTCTAAATTCAGTAGACTTTTTAAGTAATTACCTCCAAAAGAAACATTAGGTTTTGCTAAAGCACTAAAAAATAATGAATCTGCAGACCCTTTATGTATTTTTTGGAAATGTTCAAATATAGGACTGCTCATTCTTTCATTACGTACATCTCCTATATGTTCTAATATACGATTTTTTAGTTGTCGCTTAGTTTGACCTATATAATATTTTGGTACCAAGCAATCACAACCAATGATGTAAACCACACCACAAGAACAACAATTAAATTTGTGTTCAGCAAAATATTTGACCCCATTAATAGTACTGCCTGAAAGATTTTTTACCCTCCTACATATTTTACATTTGCCACATTGAAACATGCCAACTTGTTGTCCCAAATTTGACATATACTTATCATTACCAAACTGTCTGAATTTCAAGATTTCTTTTAAGTTACAATATCTGCCATATGAAAAAGAAACATGATTTGGAAAAAGATGTCCAACATCTTCATTATTACAAACTAGAGGCCACAAAAAGTTAACAATGTCAGAAAGAATATCAGAAAATAAAGAAAATTTGGTGACAAAAAATATCCTATTTTCCTTATTTTTGTCCCTCTCTATATAATTAGTATTACATGTCTTCACAATATGATGATTTTGATCTTATTCAAATTTTGCTCTAGCTCTCTTTAGCACAGCTTCCAAATAGCCTCTATTTAATAACCTTTCATGGACCAAATCAAATTCCAAACTCACAAATTTTGATTCAGAGGTATGTTCATACACTCTTTTAAATTCCCCATAGGGGAGTGCTTCAACTAAGTGCCTAGGATGTGCACTTAACACATGAAGAAAACTGTTAGCAGCTACCTCTTTTCTAAACGGTTTGAACTGGACATACCCCTGTTTGTCCACATAAAGCAGAATATCTAAAAACTGAACATTCTTTTTGTTGGTAATGTAGGTAAATTCTAAACCAAAATCATTTTTGTGCAGGTCTATCATAAACTTATCAAACTCCAAGACATCCCCTCTACAGATAAAAATAAGGTCGTCTATAAATCTATAATAAGAAATGACATTATTTTTAAAGAATGGCAAGGAGTACAAAAAATTATTTTCAAATATTGACATGAACAAAATAGCATACGATGGAGCAAAACTTGCTCCCATTGCAGTACCATCAACTTGAAGAAAAAACTTGTTATCAAATGTGAAATAATTATGGTTGAGAGCAAATTCTAGAAGACAAATTATAAATGATGTTCGTGGACCTTCACCTAAAATTTTCATTATGGCCTCTAAACCCAATTTATTACTAATATTAGTGTATAAGGATTTGACGTCAACTGTGGCCCAATAAAAATCAGAATACCATACAAAATTTCTGATTGTTTCACAATATTGATTTGTATTTACAATATGGGACACAACATATTTTAAATATTCCTTTAACACACTATCCAAAAAGATCCCCACATATTCTAAATAACCACCACAACAAGACACAATAGGTCGGCCTGGTGGATCCGACACATTCTTGTGTATTTTAGGTATGGTGTAAAAGTTAGGATCTCTGGGATTGGCCACAAAAAGACGTTTCACATCATTACTATTCAGGAATCCAAGTCTCTCACCTCTCTCTAAAATCTCAAACAATAAAGCATTGTACTCAAGGATGGGGTTACTAGGCAGTTCAACATATACTTCATCATTGCATAGTAAATCATAACACATTTTAAGGTAATGGCATTTATTTAAAATTACCCATTTACCCCCTTTGTCTGCAATGCAGAAAGCATATTTTTTGGCAGCCTCTTTCATTTCCTTCAAAGCATTCCATTCTAATTTATTTAAGTTAAATAAAAAATATTTCTTCATGAAATTGGCATACTCCATTTCCACCTTTCTACATAGGACATGCTCAAATGTCCTCAAAACTGATGAGTTTTTAGGTGGATAAAAATTGCTACGACTAGGAAGTACAGGTAAAGTAAATTTACCATATCCTGTAAAGAATCTCCCTGAGTTAATAACCACTGGATCCACCCCATCATCTCTTTCCAATAAACTAACATCTCCTTGACTGGGATTATTCAAAATATTTTCTCCCATAACCTCATGTACAGAAATCTCCAACAATGGATCAAAGAGAATGGACAAATCATCCCAATCATCTTCATCACTTGAACAAATGGTAGAATTACTAGCTATATTACCAATACAGGCTAAAGAATGATTTTCAGCAGCTCTTACATCAAAAACATCACTTGCAATACTTTTTTTCTCAAAAAACACTTTTAAATGCAATTTCCTGCAGAAACGCTTAATATCTAGAAGAATGTCACAAAGAGCAGGAACTTTCGTTGGAACAAACTTGCTGCCCAAATTTAGCACTGTAATCATTTCAGGCGTGAGGACAAAATCACTTAAATTCAAAATGCTGGACCCATCTTTTGTGTTTTCATAGGTCAAACTACTATTCGTAAAATTAGCTGAAAGGTAATGAGTATTGTCAAACAAAATGCTCCCTCCATGTAGAGTAGAAGCTTCACTAACAGTTACATTCGCCAAACTGTCAGCAGTACGCCCCATACCAGAACGCACAGCATATGTTAAAGCATTAGCTTGGACATTCAAACCAGCACTGACGACAGGAATAACTGATACATGATGCGTATTTTCATGCATAATGCTCTCTCCATATAGACTAGAAATGCCATAAGCAGTTGCATTCACCAAACAATCAGTAGTGCGCCCAATACCAGTACCAGTTAAAGAACAAACAACACGTGCTAAAGCATCCGCTTCAACATTAGACTCAGTACCTTTTATTTCGACCCTTGTGGGAGGTAATTACTTAAAAAGTCTACTGAATTTAGAAAGTAGATTTATTTTAAAATATGGAACATTAAAACCTCGAGGGCTTAACTTAGAAGTTAACATAAATGTTTAACTATTTTTATAAGATATTGTGATAGGCATGCTATTGTCATAGAATTTATAGGAATAGTATGAATTGTGTTCTGTCCCTTTAAAACTGGATGTTGCCTTAATCATTTTCAATGATATGTAATTATGTCTAATTAGTAGTATTAGTATATATACTGCTTTTGGAAGTTTATATGTTATTCCTTTGAAGGCTGTTGGGGCCGAGGTACCGGAATAAATTTTATCCTGCATTCCTGTTTTACCTGGTTTGTTCTACAACTATTGCTTTGAATTGCTGTTGGTCTTCATCAAGCAATTTGTGTTGCAAGTAGATGCCAAACAGAGGGATATATCAACTGTCATTTTATAAAAGAAATGATTAGTAGGCCAGATTCCTGATGGCCAAGAAAATTTACAGATGCACAAAACAAATATGATCAGAGATGAAAGGAATTGTTATCAGTAGTGTATAGATATGATAAATTCCGTGAAAATATTTATGGTAGAGAAGGTCAGATTGCATGGGAGGTTATTTGTCTGATGTGGATTAACTACTTATCACTGAGGTCTACATCTCTGAAGACCTGATATGAATTCAATCTGATGAAAAATTTAAACCTAAATGTTTTTGCAGGTAGGCAATCCTCTCTATAACTCCATGTTAGGGCAAGCTTCCCACCCCCGTACTTATATGTTATCTCCAACCTATACTTATCTGAGTGCTATGTTTCTGCTGCTTTCACATTATCAGGCAGTTGCTCTTCCATCAAAGGCTAGATCTGGCATGGTTTTCCTTAGGCCATGGACAGAGGTATGAATTCCT
The DNA here is from genome assembly GCF_019279795.1 of Protopterus annectens. Lineage (NCBI taxonomy): Eukaryota > Metazoa > Chordata > Ceratodontiformes > Protopteridae > Protopterus > Protopterus annectens. The sequence goes on along the minus strand of NC_056729.1, from coordinate 148,334,648 downwards.
CCCTCTGATTATCTTAATACTCTGTGACTCATCTTATATTTTCCTTCCCATTTTTTTCTGATCCTATTCCACTAACTGCTCATGTGACTGGATGTGACCAAAATTTCTCTAATGTTCTTCAGTGTTTCACATTTTTCTATTTTTTCATCTTCTTAATGATCACTTAACTGTGTCATCTAGGATCATTGTTTCCCTCCCAGACTGATAAAAGATCATTTTGAGAATACAAGCCTTTATCAGTCTATATACAGCTTTAGTCTACACTGAAGCAGAAACCCTGACCTGCTTCTGTTGTTCAACTGTTTGTTAAAGTCCATGATAAAATGAATGGTTTCTTTGTCAGTGCCAGAAACAGACATCCATATTGAGAATGTTACTATCTTGTTCCTGTTCTTTCACCAATCCTTTTTAATTACTGTGATCCCTTTTCAAGTCAGATAATTTGTACTAAGATAAATAAAATGTGTATTTCATGCATGTAGTTGTGGAATCCTACAGATCTCCTCCTTATTCATTCTTTCTTAGGTGTGGACTTTTGACTACTATTCTTCTATCCTCTGGTTCAATTCTCAGCTGCGGTGCCTTCTGTGAGAAGTCTGCATGTCCTCCCTGTGGTCATGTGGGTTTCCTCCGGGTGCAACATTTTCCTCCCACATCCCAAAGACATGCTGTAGGTGGATTGGACAATCTAAATTGGCCCTAGGTATGAATGTGTGTATGTGTGTGCCTTCTGTGAGAGGTTGGGTTCTGGGCTGGCAACTCAACATTGTAAATCTCCACTGCCAATCCTTCTGTGGAACAGCTTCTGCTGTGGAGACTCCTAACAGGAAAACCTGAAATGAGAAGAAGATTCTCCTATCCTGAGTTTGAGAATGGAGCTATGAACTGGTGCAGCAAGTTTCAGGGAAACATTCCTAGTATTTCAAAAGTTCTGTACCTGCATGCTCTTCTCTCTGAGAGAGAGTTCTTAAATTAATATCAGATATTACTGCTGGGTTAGCTTGGGTAACATCACTTTTTTGTCACCTGACTTCAGTTCCCAGACTAAACTCCCCATTGTAGCATTTGACATCTTCTTGTGAAAAAATACATAGCCTTCAGATGTTTACAGTTGCTAGAATACATAAAACAATAAAAACTTACAAAACAATGCAGAAGGCACCCTAGTTCTAGACATCCTGTCTCCTTGCTGCATTGAAACTAATTTTTATAGCACAATCATAAAACAATTTAATTTCAACTTATTTTCTTGACATTTTGCAAGTTAACTCTGTATGTTCCAGTTTCTACTATTAAAACATATACATTTGCAAAGGTGTATACCTTATATACATTTCTGGACTTTTCCAGTAGGGTACACTGTGGACATATCCTTGAAGCTCAGTACTGTACAAACCCTGTTAAACACACACTTCTGTACCAGTAGTTTAATATACACATAACACATAGTTACAATATAGTGGCAACACAAGCAATTGCATCATGCTGGTGTTCACAAATGGTGTATAACTATTTAAAAATTCCAGCTAGCTGGGCTGGAAGTATTTCTGTTTGTCACAGTATATACCAATCCTGCTAACATTTTCTATTCATGTTGTAGAACAGGATGAGATCCCTTGAGTGGCTGCATATGCCAATGTAGAATAATTCTAACAGGATAGGGTCTTTGAGGCAATGTATGTGAGACAGAAGTCACCTCTAATTATCCTGCATAATACCACTTAGAGGAGTAAAGGTTTTGAGAACATCTGCATACATTTTTTTATGATGTAGGCCTATGATATTCTTAGTGAGGAAGTACTGCGGTCATTCCATTTATGATAATTGTATAAGTGCACACCTAAAGAGGCACTATATCCAATGATCAGCCTAGTGAGTGCTGATTAGAGTAGACTGATTATTGTCCTTGACCTGTACACCATACCTTTAGATAAAAGCTGTATAATGAGAATAGACTTCCAAACAATAGTGGATATGTGGTATTAGAGGACAATTTGTTGTTGACAAAGGTTCCCAGATCCCTAACTACAGGATCAGTTTTTAGAGGTGTGTTATCAATGTGATAGTTAGAAGGGGAGTCAGGCTAGCAAATGATTATACATGTTTGGCATTTTGTTTTAGTCCTTGGTTTGACACCAGTTATTTATTTGGCAGACAGCCCAATAGGGGATCATAGTATGCTCTTGGAAGTTTATGAAAGACCGAAATCTTTAGTCATCTGCAGAGTTGGTGAGCCACAAACCTTTCACACATTAGCTTTGACCTCTTAGAATTAAATCAAAGAAGATAGGCCTAAGGATTGAATCATGAAGTACACTGCTAGTACAGGTCTTTTGGAGAAGGTAAAGCTATCCACTGTTATTTCCTGGGTTCTAGTTTGAGGCTGTAAAGGTCACTAGTTTATAAGATTACATTCTAGTAAAAGCCAAAAATATCATCCTCAGTAATGAGGACAACCACCTTCACCTCCAGGCATGACTTCTCATTTAGGTGTCTTGTTCTTTCTGGACCTATTATTTGAAATTTCAGAAAACAATGAAGTTGGCAGAAAGACTTCTGTCTGCCAAACTTTGCCTCCCAATGTATATGAGTTTCTCCCGTTAGACAAGGAGGTAGTTAGCTGCCTCAGGCAGTCAATATGCAAGTGATGCTTAACTGCTTCAGGCACTATTTGAACTGGATTTTAGCAATTCCATGTGCAATGTTCAAATTCTTTCAGTTCTACCAGAGACTGTGTGGATGATGGCACAACACAGATAAACAAGAATCAGAGCAGGATATATCCATTCTGTTTATTAACAGGAAGTAACTACTGAAGCAGGAAAAGTACAGGACACCCAATGTGTGGATTAGCCTTCTAGATACTCACTCTTGAGGTGGCACTCTAATGCATACATTATACAATAGGTACAGTGGATAGCTCTACTATGTCAGCACATTGCATTGTTGTGGAGGGCATAAGTGTAGCTGAAAATCAACCAGTCAAGAAGTTCCTTCAGAGAGTTCTATAACTTCACATATTTTCCCCCAAGGGAGGTGATCTTTATGGATGATAGGCTTGTCCATCCCCTGTTCACTCTGTCTGAATCAATATATTTAAAATGTATTTCTTGAACTTTGTTTTCCCTTCTGCCTGCAGACTCTTAGACTTGTAGAAGTGTCATTGTTAGAAACCCCATTTGTTTTTTTATAATGATCAACTTCTTTTTAAGGCAAATGTTTTCTACCTTCTGAAAATGGTCATATAATTGTCCCTAATCCAGTCCATTAGTGTTCCCATTCTTCCCAGAGGCAGAATCTGGGGAGAAAGCTTGTCATACCCTTGATGAGCACTGGCAGCTTATGCTCTACCTGAAAAGGAAACACGAGTTCAGGAAGAATGACTTGATGCTTCCTTACTTTTCTTCTAGAAAGGATGGCTCCTGAGAATAAGGAAAAGCCTACACAAGTGGATTGCTAACTGCAATAATTTTTGCCACCATATGGCTAACAGCATACTCATTCTTAAACTAATGTGTACAGAAGCAAATCTACTACTTGTTTGGCTGCTTCTAGTGCCATATTGTATTTATTGTTGGGTTACACCTTCGCCAATCATTATTGCTTGGGCCATAATTCTAGTTTCAGGATTTTTTGACATCTTGATGCTTCAATGCCTGAGATTAAAAACCTTTTTATTTAGGCTTTTCTCCATTGGTGGCCTGCCCAGCAAGGTATAGTTTTTACTATTTGGATTTATTCCAACTGTTGGCCACGATGCAGGGTCTCCCAAGTTATCTATAACAGATATATACTCAACACATCAATTGATCATTGAGAAGGCCCTCTGTGCACTTGCTTCCCTTAAGACTTGTGTCTCTTGCATTAGAGTTAACCTTTTCACATATACAAAGCCTGTCTACAGTAACACACCTTTCCTCCCATTTGCAAGGATTATAATGAAGGGATACTAACAAACTGCAGACTATTGTATTTTTAACTAGTGACACCTCCAAGCAGAATCACAGTTTATTCATTCACATATATAGAGCCTGTCTACAGTAGAACACCTTCCCTTCTACTCGCAAGACTTGGCCATGAGTGAATCCACTGAAAACTGCAGGATACTGTATTCACATGTAATGACACCTCAAATATCACATTGTATGTTAAAATAATCTATGCAATATGTCAACTTATATTTCTTTGGTATAATTAAAGTTAATGTGGCAGTCAAAATAAAAATAAGTAATGGTATTTTCCCTGCATACATTAGAAGCTTACATATTAGGAAACAGGAGGCATCCACACATTCTACAGCTCCTTCCTTTCCAAATCCTTACTCTGTGCAGCTGTAGCACTTTGATACTATAATAGCCTGTTTAGCTTATATTCTTCATTTGGTCCTTTGCTCTATAAACTTCTGTTTCAATGTCATAGTGTACTGTCCTCCCCCTTCCCAACCAACCACTACTAATTTTGTTAAAAGAAGCCCATCTTTACCTTCTTGTCATAAAAGTTGTGCTATCAACAGTCACCTGATGTTCTCCACTCCACAGACTGTTTCTGTGACTTGCCCTGCTCAAGTCACCTACCCTACCCCAAATTCTTACCCCCCACTATTTACATTCATACTATATGGACTCTACCTACATCACTACATCCAATAAGCATCATACATACACACCTCTCTCTAGCCAATCTTCACTAATCAAGACCCTCTCCTATCTAACCAGTCCTGTACATCCTACTCAGAAAGCCTCCTTATCCTCTACCACTAGTCATCTGACACTTAAGAATATTCATTAACCTCAAGGAACTCTTTCAGTCTAGATCAAGACCCATATTATTACTGTACGCAGTCATATTTCTATCCCTCACATTTCTTATATAGACTACTACATCTTATCATCATTCATTATACCATCATAATCAGCCCTTCAATACTTCTTACATTCACATTTTCAACTCTGCAACATAAGTCTTCAACATATCAGCTAATCTGATTAAAATCATTGCAATTTTTTTTTTCAAAAGTAAATACCAAATCCTAAACTTACCGCACCACACATCTGCTCTCAAAAATAAAATTGAAAACAAATTATGATATCACTATCCCAAACAAGTCCAAACTTAAAGTTAAAAAGATGATATTCATCCAACTCGGGTCCAGTTAACCAACCAGCAAAGTCTCCTATCCCTCCTAAAACATTAATCCTCATCTCAGATCCACCGCTCAAAAGACACTGGCTTTCTTTTTGTTAACATTAACTTCAGAAGTATGTGTAATAAAATAACAGAGTTCCATGCCTGAATAGCATTTTACTCTCCAGACTTTGTAGTGATAACTGAAACCTGGCTAAAACAACATGTAAAAAATGTGGAAATCACAGACCCTGGATATAATATCCTCAGAGCAGACAGGAAAGATAAAAAAGCAGGAGTACCGCTACATTTCAAAACTTACCTAATAATAACTCAAGCATCAATAAATCCCTGTAAAGTAAACAATTGTGAAATCCTGATAGCATGTCTCAGACTTAATAATTACAAATCTGTCTGCATTATTGCAGCCTTTATTCCCCCAGGAAATGATGTCAATACTGCAGAAGAACTCTTCAGCTGCATATTAACAAACATGTCACAAAAAACAATAATCCAAGGTGACCTGTACATTGCTGGCTTAATTTAAGTTCAGACATTCCCATTACTAACTTATACGAGCTTACATAAGTCATTAATACTCCAACCAGATTCACCAAAGTGGCATTCAGACAATCTCTCATAGACTGGATCTTTTCTTCCTCTCCACAAAATATACTTATTGTTGGAACCTCTCCAGAAATGCTCAGTAATAATTTCTCCAATTTTATTGTTAGAAACACCATGCAAAAACAACAATGCTACAGCCAGGTAAGAAGCATAAAATACTTCTATCTCGAGACATTCAACAATTATTTAAAGTCATGCAGCTGGAACCCTCTAAAAATCTTATCTTGGGATGATACTGTATTAAAATTAAAGGTAATATTCCATGATATTCTAAATGAACTAGCTCCATTAAGTACAAAAAGAATAAATTCTAATCCAGCACTTTGACTAACTAGAGAAACAAAACAAATTATGCACAAAACAGATAAGGCATGGAAAACATAAATACAACATAAAACCTCAAAATACTGTGAACATTATGATTAGAGCTGACAAAAGAAAATATTACTCAAATGCTCAACAATTGCTACAAAGTAACCCCAAAAATATCTGGACATCTATAAAACAACGTCTGAAACCAGGCCACATCCATCAACAATCCACCTTCCATCAATATCCAGTCAGGTAAGATAGCAACTGAATTCAATTCCCATTTTATATGCTCAGCATACTATCATCTTAAACCCATCCAAACAGATATAACACCATAGACAAATTTACATTCAAACTATTTTCCACATTACACATTAGGAGACTGACTTCTCAAATGAAAACAAAACACTGCAGCCCCTGATAATATTCCAACAGAATATACCACACTCGGCACTGAGTCCCTTGCCCACTCCATTTCTATACTATTCAGCAGATCCATCAGTGAATCCTATGTAGCAATGGCATGAGAAAAATCATATATTAAACTACTACACAAAAGAGGTCAATCATCAGAAATCTCTAACTATATACTCTATCCCCTCTGTCAAAAATCCTTGAATGGTATGTATGTATGATTCCAAATACTACAACCCTGAAAATATGTAAATTGCAGCATGGCTTTAGACCTCATCATAGCACCACTGCTGCTCATTTTAGCTTTCCACAGAATGCAAACCTATATAATGTTACCAAAATCCTGCATCTGCTCTTTTCCTGGATCTATCAAAAGCTTTTGCAATGGTATCCCAGCACAAGCTATTAGAAACAAGCTTCCTTACAAATATTAACCCCATCTCTAACATGGTTTCAAAATTACCTCTCAGACAGATGTCAGTCAGTTAAGTGGCAATATACCACTTCAGCCTTTCACGCCATATCTGCTGTTGTACTTCATGGATCTCTCCTGGGTCAATTTCTCTTCAATAGTTTTATTAATATCTTTCACCTAGCTAGCAAATTTTCCTCTATAGTCCAGTATGCAGATGACTCTGCCTTGATCTGTTCTGCCCAAACCCTGAAGCAACTTCAAGAAATCACTCAGGAATCTTTCATCTCCATAGAAAGATTGGTTCACAAGTTCCCTACTACTTCTAACCTCCAAAACAAATTAATTTTATTCACTCCAAAATAATTAACAGCACTAAAAATACATTTCTATATAGTCTCATCCAACAATACTCAAATAGAACATGTCACCCACACCAAACTCCTAGATGTAACCACAGATGAACACTTGAAATCTGATCTCTATATAAAACCTACAATAAAAAGAACTCGCTAAAACTTGGCAGCCTATATGGTATCAAACAATAACAAACCTACACTGCAAGGAAACACATAGCCTCAAGTTACCTCCTTGCAATTCTCCTATAAGCAAGACACATTTCAATAATCTAATATCCACACAGTCACAACAACTTGAACAATGCTACTGTAAAATAGATAGATTTGCTTCCAAACTACACGACAGGTTTCCTGATTGTCATGCACTGAACCATTAACAATGACTGTAACTGCCACTCTATGTGACCATTTTTTAGCTAGTAACAACCCATACACTCATTACTAAACCAGGTAATCCCCCATTAGTAACTGGCAGCATCTCTCAATGTATCATGGGAAGACCACTATGTTCCGCAAACAAGCACCAACTACTCACAACCATATATAACAACTCAACAAGAGACTCGTTATGTTCTTACGAAGTTAAAAAGGAATGGGAATTCATACCTATTTCTGTAAGACAAACTAACAATTTAAATTCATTCAAAAATGCAGCTAAAATAGCACCTGTTTGATTCCTAGATCTACTTCTGCACATCCCAAGGATAAGCGCACAATATTCCAAAAAGTTAAATTCCTTACACCTTCATTTTTCTACCTATTTTCAGCTACTTTACCTCTAGCCTGCCATTGTCTCCTTGCACCATTTTCTCAAATTTGCTGCACACCAATCTTTTCCACTTATGTCTCCCCTTTGCTTTATTTTCTGCTTTCTTCCTTTCCCATATCTGCTATGCATTAACTTCCTCCACCTTCCTCATTCACCCAAGTTTCCTTATACATATTTCTTCTTTCCTCATTTCACATATAATGTTGATCTAAACTAATTCAAGCTATAAATAAAGTATGTTTCCTCTAGTTAATACTGCTTTTGTAATGTAAAATGGTTAACAATTGTGTGCATAGTATTACAACTTATTTACCTTGTCATGCAATTATTTTATTGTCTGTAAACTGTTGACATTATTGTAATGGAGATGTTCTTCCCAATCCCCTGCTAAAATGGGGCTTGCTTCCAGTTGGATCAACTGGGTAACCAAATGCAATAAATAAATATATTTGTCATTACTACCCTTTATTTGAAGTGTGTTTGGATAATGTCTCTATCTAACTTCAGTAGATAGATTTTTCTGTAAGATAAGTATATATTTTATATTCTTCATACTTATGTTTTCACATGTACCCACTCAGCTCATCAGTTTGAAGTACGGTTGCATCCTGCTGTTCTGGCATGTGATGTCATAGTGTGTGCCAGCAGATGCATTAAGTGCCTAAGCAGTGGAGCTAGACTTTTTGGATTGTATTGAGCTGGGTATACTAGAAGCAGAAATTAGATGGACTTCTTGCAGGTCAGCTGATGTGGTGAGTATGTATCTGTTTACATTTTTTTCAAAACACTAAACAGTTTATGAAGTTTCATTAGGTTGAATTAAGTTTTTGCCTTATGCTGCATAGCTATTGGATAATAGAAGCAGAATTTTATCAATAATTTTGTGTAGTATTGCTGCTGTTTTCATTTCATGAGATGTCATATTTTTATTTATATGTCACTGAGTAGTGAGCCCAAAGTATAGACAGGATTACCAGACAAAGTACATGATGAGAAAAAGATGAGCAAAGTTGTATTTCTCAAGCATTAGGCTGATAGGTTCATATGTGTGTACTAGGCTAACAGCCCTGGAGCCTATATAAGCCTAGCCCAAGTAGATTCCCTGGCATCATGCCACCCAAAGTTAGTTCCCAGTGCCCCTGTCAAGCAAGGCCACTGAAATGATTGATAAATATTTTCCTACTGACATGTTTGTTTGTGTCTTTCGGCTTTTTCCCAGTTAGGGGTCACCACAGCAGAACTCCGGTCCGCTAATGATTGACAGTAGAGTTTTACGTGCTGGCTTGCTGAGCCTAATGCACAACCTTCAATGAAGGAACACCCGTTCACGCATGTCGCCACACAGAAGACGCTCTAACTGAGGATCGAACGGGCAACGCCTAACTGTGAGGCGACAACAATCATTTGAAATGTCAATACCTGAAACTTCAAGTGCCAAAATACAGAGACACAGACATACATATACTAAATATGAGATTGCCATTTCTGAATATATTTCATTTTCACTGAGGTGAATAAGTTGGGGTGTGGGGGTGCTGTGAGGACTAGCTCCCCCTGCAAAAAAAAAAAGTTTGAAAGAAACAAAAGATGTTCAATGCTCACTCAATTTACTCCACTTTTGGACTTGTTTTCCTCTGTACTATAGCACATGATGTCTCGGATGTTGAGATTACAAAATTCTGCACCATAGATTGTATGGTTATATTTGAAACCTGTTACTGCTGCTTGATGTAAAGCTGGATTTAGGAAATGCACTAGATGTGGTGCAACTAATGTGACAATAAACTCTGTCAGAAACCTCTGACCAATAACTGTGTCACTGAAGAGGACTGAAATGTAAAATAAACAGTTTTCTGTGAGAAAAAGATGCATACAGTATAGATAGATAGATAGATAGATAGATAGATAGATAGATAGATAGATAGATAGATAGATGAGCCAAGATGTTTTCATAGTGTAATGGTTGCCAGGGGGTATTATAAAACATTTTTCATATATCCATTATATGGGCTGGCTATTAAAACTGGAGATGGAGAAATAAATAGTGTACTGAACACTATAATTCTGTTTATTTCATTGCTGTTCCTACCAAGGAAACAAGTAGTATTTGATTTAATGTTTCTGCATATGAATGTGAGAATTTTATGCACATGGATGGGGGGGTGGGGGGGGGGCAGAGCCAAAATGCCTAGCTGGTAGCAGCAGTTTTTCAGACCTCTTCAAAATCAAACATTTAGGCAGAAAAATACTTTGTTTTTGGTGCTGATTTCTACAAAAATCTAATTATAACACCCTCCTCCAAATTTAACTCAATTTTGGTGGATTGTTCTTGAAAAATTCCTGTCAAATTTATTGGAGACTTTTTCATCATAGAAAATGAGCACATCCAAACAATCTCATGCTGACTCTGCCTCGAGGAAAGATATGCAGTTGATGACATCCACCCTGCAAGAACTATCCTTAAAAATGTATGGGTTTCAACTAAACTTTGAAAATCTTAAATAAAGTTGCTTTAACCAAACAAAAGTTTTTAAGGAACTGCTACAACAAGCAGCACTATACTAAAATTTTTGATACTGAAACAGAATTATCTGACATTGATGGCAAGCTCTGGGAAGAGGAACTTCAAACAGACTTTCTTTTAAAGCAAAACACCTGGTTAAAAAATAAGCTGGATAATTTGGAGAATAAGGAGAGAAGGTGTAATATTAGAATTTTTGGACTTCCTGAGAAATCCGAGAGAGATGACATCGTCTCCTTCCTAAACAAATTGATTCCTGAAATTCTGGATCTTCAGGAAGGATTTTCTTATGGTATGGAAAGGGCTTAGAGAGCCATCGGGACACCAGGTTCCACATCAGCATCATTACCACCCAGATCCATTGTGGTAAATTTTCTCTCATACACTGACAAAGATCTTGTCCTTAAAACAGCCTGGAGAAATGCACCCTTAAATTTTAAACAGTCACAAATCAGATTTGACAATTATTATTCTACAAGGGTTCTGGACATGAAAAAGAAATGTTGCCCCTTGTCAAGCTTCTCAAACAAAACAACACTAAAGCTCAAATTATTTATTCAGCTCTGATTAAAATACATTTATCCAATGTTGCAAGAGCCTTTAGTAACCTGGAAGAAGTTTCCTCCTTCATAAAAAATAATGACATTATTCTTATCCCTGATGCTATGGACTAGTCATCACCCACTCTGAAAAGAACCTCAGACAACAACAGTTGGACAGAGATGAAAAAGAAAAAAAGCAGAAAACTGACACCACTTCTGTAAACACCACAAAATCTTTCAAAGCAAATAATGCATGCTTTACTTACGCCATGATCTTTTTATCTTATTAAACGTTCACACATCACAGAGCTACAGTATGGTTAACAACTTACTCTTTCTTAAAAAAGAAAGGGAGAAAAAGGGAAATATTTAAATCCTAAACCTCACCACTTAATCAACAATTCATCAAGTGTTACAGGTAACTGTTTTTTTTTTTTTGCATTGCTTTAAAGTCTTGTCACCTCACAGTTAGACGTCGATTCTCAGTTAGAGCGTCTTCTGTGTGGCGATATGCGTGAACGGGTGTTCCTTCGTTGAAGGTTGTGCATTAGGCCCGGCAAGCCAGCACATAAAACTCTACTGCCAATCATTAGCGGACCGGAGTTCCGCTGTGGCGACCCCTAACCAGGAAAAAGCCGAAAGACACAAACAAACATTACTGAGTTATGTTCACACATCTTTGCTGAATGCTATTAATTGCCTGTGCCTTTTAAGGTGTAAATCACCATTTAATAATGTGCTACTTCCCTTGTACACTGTTTTTTACACTTAAATGGCACTATTGTTTAGTTTTAATCATAAACTTTGATAATAGCTTCTTTCTCTTCAAAATACATCTTTTACAACCAGTAACAGTATTTTTCATTCATGGCTGTTTTTTTCACTTCAAAATGGCTGCGGCCAGCTGTAATGACTTATTTAGAACCTTTTTTATGCTTGTTTCAACAGTTTACACTTTAATTTACTTATTAGAGTGTTTTTTCAATCAGAGTGAAGCTTTACTCACCTAGATTGCATGCCTCAAGCCATTTTAACTGCAAATTATCTTCCCATAATTTGCTGACTCTCAGAACTTCTCCCTTTGGTGTTACACAGAAAGTTAAGGGAAACCTTTCACTGTGGTACTTTTCTTAAGCCTTTGGTAGTCTGATATGCTTGCCAGCAGATTCCACAAAGATTTAACAATATTTACAGTCAAATAATCAAATATTTAAAACTTTGGACTACTATCAGTTTACATATTCTGAATACTGCAGCGAGCTGTTATGACTTATTTTTTCACAGCAACTAAGTGGTGATATTAGTTATATTAATGCAATACACTCATAACTGTCTCTACAAAGGCAGCACAGACAGTTGATTATGTTATGGCATTTGCAGAAATGATAAATTCCTTTACTGTTTTGATAAGATAGCATTATTTAATTTTCATTAATATAAATATATTTATTTGTCATTATCACATATGTATATATCTATACATGTGTATAAATGTTTTTTTTTAACCAGGAATGTATATAAAGGGAAGCTGTAACACTTTAGTGCTTCATACATTTGATTATCACAGAATAGTTTGCAACAGCAGCAACTTTGTGCTCTACCTAGAGAAGCATAGCAATAGACAGAAACTTATAACATTAACACATGCTGTCACTGATTTAGATGCAAGGTATGTTATCCACTAATTTCTATTAAAACTAATGAATCACGACTTGTTGTAATAATATATTTTTGAAATAGCTAGTGCTTCAAGATTGGAACTCTAACTTGTTCTACATTACACTAGATCAAATGTTATGCATTTGTTTACAATAGGGGCTGAAATGCCTCATTCTACAGAGCTTTAACTACAGACTAACATGAATGCATAATAACTGTTATTAATGAATTTCTACCTTATTTGAAGTGATTGCATCCATCTTCTAAGGAAATATTAATCTGATGAGCACACTATCTGCTTTTATTGTATTACCCATATTTCTTGTCTCTGGTGACTGCTTACACAGCATTCATCACTTATTTGGGGTTAAGCATAATTTTTCATCTTAGTTATCTAGCTAATCAGTAGCTTATCAGTGACAAATGTTTATAGTCCTTTGTGCTGTTTTAGTTTTTATAAAATCAATTATCCATACAGTCAAATGGTGAGTGCTGTCAGGTATTTGGTCCACTGTTCATTAATTTAATAGTTTACATCATTGTTGTTAGCTTATCGTATTTTATCTTACCTAAAATCACTTTAATGAGGTTTTATTAGAAATCAGAAACATATTTTGTATGACTTTGGATGTAATAATAGTCCTATTCCATATGAATTCAGTGACATAATGTCCTATCTTAGCTATATATTCTGCTATAATATATACATATTTTATCCATACAACATTTGTGGGTGGTATGGTACTATTAACAGTGGATTTTGTTTCAAGCTGAACAATTTATATATTTACTTAAATAGAACAATTTCTAAAAATTGATCAGTTGGTAAAAATAACTTGAGATTGTTCATCATTCCCTTTTCTTCACTAGAGTTTACATTCAGAATATGTTCTTTCAGAATATTCTATTTTGTATAATTGTCTCATTTATAAGACTTATTGGAGCTTCTTGGCATGCTCAGGAAGAATTTTGAAAGTAGTCTGTTAGAACATTGTCTTTCCATCAGATTAGGTATTCTTCAAATTCCATGTTTGTGTACAAAGGATTCAACTTTTTTGCTGAGTTTGTTAGTTATCTTACATAATTTCCTTTTTTGTATAGGTCTGATTTTATATTGCATGCTTTCATAATTTCAATTTGCAGTTTTTTGTCACTGTGGTACCAAAGCATAAACAAGTATATTCCTATATCTTTAAGAAAGAGTTATTGGATTATAATAATAGCAGTTACGCATATGTCACATATATCTTTAAGAAAGAGTTAGTGGATTATAATAATAGCAGTTACACATATGTCATCATATCATTTCCTACTTGGCATTCAATGACACTAGCTCTGATATCTTTAAATATTAATGGATTTAATAATCGAAGGAAGAGATCATATTTGCTAAAATACTTGAATATTAATAAAGTCCAGGTAGTTTTGTTTTACAAGAATTGCATTTCAAGTCTTCTGAAAATGAAGTTTGAATCCCGAACAACTTTGCTACCCTTGCTCATGCCACTTATAAGACTAAAAAAAGAGGGGGTTATGATTCTTTGGAAAAAAGGTGCTGTTCTCCCCCAAATGTGCCTATAATTATGAAGACCAAGAAGGACTTCTAGCCATACTTATTTTAAAATTTGGTAATAGAATCTGGACCCTAGCCAACATTTATTGAATTCCTGGCTTAGGAGTGAAAACTGCTAAGAAACATCTTGATCATGTTACTAATGTTTGTAAATGTAATCTTATTATAGGCAGGGATTTTAACTGTATATTAGACAACACTGAGACCACTAATAAATGTCCTTTAAGACTCTCTCCTATAGTTAAACTTGAAAAAAAATGGGCTGAGACTTTTACTTTATTTGATACATTCATAATTAAGGATCCTACTTCTTTGAAAATTTCTCACTTAGATTATAGATTCAAAACACAGACTAGAGTTGGTAGAATCTTAGTGTCCAATGATCTAAGGTGGAATGTTTCCTCCTTTACAATCTTTCCATGTCCCATCTCAGATCATGACACAGTCTTCCTTGAATTTCAAATTAATTATAAAAGACTTATCCCTATAACTAGAATCCCAGCCTATGCTACCAAAATGAATTACTTCAATCCTTGGTTCATGTCTGTGCTACAGTGTTTCCTAGAGACAAACCTCACTCCAGAATCTAACAAAATTATGGTATGAGATGCATTAAAGACCTACCGCTATGGTAAAATAATAACATGGCTCAGAAACAAACAGAAGAAATGGAATCTATAGTTACAAATCATTCAATTTCAACTCTCAAATATTAAATCTAAATCATCTCAACTTACCGCTGATGAGGCAAATAAAGTTGAAAAACTTAATAATCAATATTCAGATATTCCATTCCATAAAACTAATCTAGCACTAGAAAGTCTTAAAATAAATTCTTATGTGTCATCCCCTAAGCATATGCATAATTTATCAATGAGAGTAAAATTACACTCCAAATCAAATATTATAACCAAACTTTTACATGAATGTTATAATAAATATATATCTGACTTAGGCAATATCTTAGATGCCTTCAAGTTATACTACACTAAACATGTTGTTTCTAATCACTCAGGGACATTACCAAATTAGACATTCCTTCACTCAATCAAGTAAGATTCCCTGAGAACCTAGATATAGTTCTTGAAGCACAAATCTTACTAGAGGAGATTAAGCAAAAAAAATAAAAAAATCTAAACCCAACAAAGCCTCTGGGATGGACGGTGTAATCATAAAAATATATAAATTGTTTCCCACATCTGTACTATCCTTATTTCATAAAACATTACTGGAAGTCTAATCAAATGGCATTATGCCATCTTTATGGAAACATTCTTTAATCTCACCCATATTATAAGCTAATAAGGATCTTCACTTTTGTAGTTCATATAGGCCTATCTCATTATTAAATAATGATTATAAAATCTTTATATCTATTTTTTGTAGTTAGATTGAAGTTTCCATTAATGCAAATAATAAATGATGATCAATCAGATTTTATACATAAAAGACACGATAATATGAAAAGGATTTAGTACTTACTGAATACTTAAATAAGGAAAATGAAGATGCATTACTGATTAGTTTGGACATAGAGAAGGCCTCTGATTCAACTAGGAATATTTGTTTGAATTGCTGCACTGTTTCAATTTTCCATCCTCTTTTACCTCTCTAATTAAAAATATATATCAAAACAATGTATCTTGTGTCAAACTAGGTCCCTTTTCATCTGAATCTATCCAACTAACCAAAGGTACCAAGTAGGGATGTCCCTTATCCCCTATTTTATTTGGATTAGCCATTGACATATTTGCTGCCATTATTGACATGACAATCCAAAAGTCATAATTATAGATATTTACAAACAATATAAATCCAAGATAATGCTTTTTGCAGACAATGTTTTACTCACATTAATTAACTCGCAGTCAGTTTTGCTAGAATTAGATTCTGTGGTAAACTATTGCCAGAAGATCTCAGGCCTACATTTTATTAAATCAAAAGCCAAGCACATGCTTTTAAACAAAAAAGGAAACTTACAATCAGTCAACCATCATATTATTGGCATACTCTCAGAGTCTCTAAACTACCTAGAAATAACTTTATGTAATTCTATAGAAAATACAATAGATTGTTATTATAAAAATATTATAAATGTAATAAACAATATATATATATATATATATATATATATATATATATATATATATATATAATTGAAATAACATCTTCATAACCTTTGAGGACAGGTTACAATTAGTCAAATGGCTCTTCTACCAAAAATACTGTATGTGGTTCTAGTTCTTAATTCCTCTTATAATAATAAATATATCAAGGACATAAACAATTTATTAATGAAATTCATTTGGTTTTAGAAAAGAAACAGAAATGCTTTCTTGCTTTTAGCCATCATATTAGGCTTTGGGAGCAAGGAGGCATTAAGTTCCTTGATATTGAAATGTACATAAATGCATCCATATTTAAAGTAATTCTAAACTGGAAAGACCCTAGTTACTACTCTAACTGGAAATTATTACATTTCACCTTACTCATTAATGAAGTCCCCTCTTTATCCAAACTCCCACTAAATAATTATTCTAACAAGTTCTTGATCTTCTTATGTCACATTATTCAAAATAACATTGCTAAACCCACCAAATTAAATTTGTTAAATCAGCTTATTAATTATATTTAGAAGGTCTGTTAACTCCAATGCAGATATTTAGACTTGGTTTGAAATATTAACCCCTTTTAAAATCACAAGAAACTTTCCTGATAAACTGCATCTTAATACTCTAGATTATTGGAAAGCTAAGAAGTTCATATGCTGGCATCAATGCATAAATGATGTCAAAGTTTTAGACTCTGATACGCTTATCAAAAAGTATGATTTGCCTTCTCAGAACTGGTTATTCTTACAAAGTGTCTTAACTTACTCCCATGATCTATGCAGAATGCTTAGCAACTCATCTTATCAGGAAAGCCCAATGATGATAACTTTCATAAGTGAAATTTTGTATAATAAATATACCAAAGACAATATTATCTCAAAATTATATATCATATTAATTGTTTATAAGTCTTTCATAAATCAGAAATATTGGAATTTTATACTCGAGGGTCATTCTTTTAATTTCTCCCAAGATGAAAAACAAAAAATGTTATCCACTAAACATATCTCATGGTCTCAATACTGGAACATTTTCACTTGGAAATACCTTCATAAGACTTTTCATACACCAGGTAAAATATTTAAATTTAATAACTGTTCCACAACTTCATGTTGGAGATATAGAGAATATACTAATGCTGATTGGGTACACATATTTTATGACTGTCCTAAGTTAAGAAGTTTTTGGAACAGTAGTGATGATTTTCTTAAAGCATTTTCACTGATTCTTTTTCATTAACCAAATCATTAGTTTGTTTAATGTAAATGAAGGATATTCTCTGAGCAAGAATAATGCATATTTATTATGGTCAATACTCTTTGGCACCAGAAGATATATTATCAGAAGATGGAAAACTAACAGCTCTCCAACATTTGAAGATTTCCTGCCTTCAGTGAAAGAACTGGCAATTAAGGAAACTAAGACCAAGGAAATCATAATCTATCCAAAGACTATAATTAACAATCCTTGGATAAAATTTTTATCACTCATTGAGACATTTGTGTTAACAGGACTTGTTTAATTTACTTGTAATCTGCAATTTCACTTCAGACCTTTGTATATATTGTAAATAGTTTTTTTTCTTAAGCTAATATTTTATTCTGGAATGGGAAAACTTTGTGAATTCGATGTTTTGTTTATGAAAAATTCAATAAAATATTTGATTTGCATAAAAAATAGAATTTTATGCACATTTCAGAATGCATAGCTTGATGTATGGCAACAGCAGTTTGCATTGCTGCCTATCAGTGCTTAGTTTTCTAGTAGATTTCCTGGCAGATGTGCCTTTTGTACAGAGTCTCCACATCCTTCCTATATCTGTGTGTTTTTTTTTTTTTTGCCAGGCACTCTGGTTTCTTCTCACATTCCAAAGATGTAGTGCTGGTGAATTGGTAATCCCTTAAGTGGCCCCCTTTGGGATGAGCTTCACTACCTTGCACCCACTGAGTGACAAGATAGTCTCTGGCATCTTTATGACTCCACACTGAATTAAGGAGGTGAGTGGAGAAAATGGCATGAAGTATGCACAGTCATAGGGCTTAATACATTTATAGGGATTTTTATCTTAGACTATATCTCTTGTTTGGTGCTTCATCAGCTAGACAGTTGTGGTTTTGCTGTACCCAGCACACACTTTTTATATTTTATTTTCCTAATTCTACACTGATTTCCCCACTCAATTAGACTTGTTTCTTTCTCTTGGGGCATTGTACTGCCTATCTAACGCTAGAGGAGTGGTTTCCAGCTCTGAAATCATTCTGTTCAGGATAAGAGTCACAGAAGAGGAGTCCTCGTCTTCTGTGGGTTGGGAATTTTGTACTAGGCATTAACTCCTTGTGAGAAGTATGAATGAGCAAATCAAAGGGTTCCCTCTTAATTTGTGTCTGATGTAAGCTCATAGATGACTCCTTTTCATAGAGATAAACATCTAGTTGGTTTCACCAGTCTACACCTGGAAAATCACTGTAGAGTTCATGCTGTCAGACAGGCACCTGAATTTCCCCCAAAGAAAAAGCATGCAGGCACAACCTTTACATTCGTCCCTAACCCCAGTCAGGTTCTCCAGTGTTGGGGCTGCCAAACAAACATCATTTCAGCTATAGATAGAGTTCTATCATTCTACACTACAGAGTGAGTTTATCTGTAGTGCTTTGTCTCTTTCATTGAAGATTGCTGGTTAATTCCACAAACCAGGAGATGAGATTAGATTTGTGCATCTTGGGTGATTGGTTAGTCTTCTGGGAGAAGGAAGTGACCCCTACTCTAGTGACCAGAATGTGGATGAACTGCAAGCCATTATTTCAGCAATTAAGAAAAAAAGCCAGTGCTATTTGGCAGAAGTTTACAGATGATGTAATAAAACAATCCACCATTTCAATGAACTGAGTCTGTATAAAACACTGCAGTTATGAATAAGACCAATGAAATTCTGTTAAGAAGTTGAGGACAAGTTACATTTCACCACCTTACATCTAATGAAATGTATTTAAGATGATGCTGAAAAGTTGAAATGCATTGTAAACAAAACTGCATTATTTGGAACTGAATTTAAGTTGGATTTGGTCTGCTTGTGAATATATGCTATTGATACTGACATTAAGCTTCCTAATGATAAAAATGTTAAATCAAAGAAAAATGAGTGCATATACATGTGTATGTGTGTGTGTGTGTGTGTGTGTGTGTGTGTGTGTGTATATATATATATATATATATATATCTATATATCTATCTATATATATATATATATATATATATATATATATATATATATATATATATATATATATATACACACACACCCCCAAACTTAAATATGCCAACTCTGAGATCGCACCACAGCAGAGAACACAGCAAAGCCCGAACGGCCAAGTAAATTTTTCCCCATGGAAAAAATTCGCTGATCTGTTCCTTCGATGTTTTCAACTTTTGAACTTTGAAGTTCGATATATCAGCGTTCACTATTTTTATTGTTCACTGATGTGATATAGACTCAGATTTTCAGATGTAATGTAAGTGACAATAAAGGGTTAAAACTGACCCATCAGGAATTGTTGGTGTGTGATTCTATAATTTGACTTTGATCATCTTGCTGTATGATTTGAACAGTGCCTAGCAGGAGAGATTTCTTTTTGTTTGCAATTTGACTTTGACTCCTTTTTGAGGGGTTCCTAGCTTACCAATGTGACTGGTGAGCATTGTACTGCCTATCTAACGCTAGAGGAGTGGTTTCCAGCTCTGAAATTGTAATTTTATTAGCCTTTTTGGGCTGATTTCTATCTCTTTCAACTTTCTGTCTTAAAAACGTGTGTGTTTGCACATTTTTCACATCGTGCAGCACTGCGAGGCTACAGTTAAACTATTCCAGGTGCCAGAAAGTCTGCTCTTCAAATTTTCCCTTAGAACTAGCTGGTTTCTCAGTAGTAGCACTAAAATCTGAACCCCTGTGACTAGCACTTGCTCTAGAACCTGCTGGAAAGCACTAGGAAGCCTGAAACTGATTCAAGCACTCAGCTCTCCTTGTCAATAAGGAGAAATTAATCATAGGCACTTAACAGCCTATAATTGCAAAGTACCTTGCAAAGGTAAGGGAAAACAGCTCTTAAACTTTACAAGAAAGCACTAGGAAGCCTGCTACTCAATGCTAGGAGTCTAAACCTCAAAATTCACTCTCTCGAGGCACTCATAAAAATAGAGAACATCGACATCTGTGCAGTAACTGAGACCTGGTTCAAGGCTCCAGAAAGCACCCCTGCAATACCAGGCTACAGTTCTTACCACACTTTTCGACCACAAAACCAAGACCGAAACAGTAAACGTGGAGGAGTGTCCATATTCACCAAGGATATTCACACCTCCAGGCTAGTTGCCCAACACAATGCATCTGAAATTCTTCAGGTGCAACTAACACTAGGTAAGACTGCAATCCAAATTGTAGCTTGCTACAGATCCCCCACCATGCCACAAGATTCTCACTGCACCTTTCTAAACATACTGGAAAATATTAAGATACAACCAAACACCTTAATACTGGGTGATTTCAACTACCCTGCCCTTAATTGGGAAAAATACTCGGGTACCAACTCCTTTTTTCAACCGTTCTTGGAATTCATAAATTTCAATGCCCTGGATCAACTAATCCATTGTCCCACCAGGGGCTCCAGTATCCTAGATCTGGTCATTACCAACATGGGAGATAGATGCTCCCCACCAGTGGTCATCCCCTCATTGGTCAGGTCTGACCATAAGCAAATCACCTTTGACATCCACATCCCACCCCCCCCACCCCCCAGTAAGGAAACCTTAAAAAAACTTCTCCAAAGCCAACTTCATGCTACTGAAGTCAGAAGTGACACACTTCACAACACCCATGCAGATGGGATCTGGAAATTCGACTGCAGAATCCTACACTAAGGCACTGTACGAGCACATCCACTCGTGCATGAATCGTGCCATCCTAAATAGAACCAAGATGCTCTTCTCCAAAAAAGGAAGCCAATGTGGTGGCCCCCTGCTATAAACAAACTATACAACATAAGGAAGAAACTGTTGCAGAAAAGAGGAAAATCCCAGGATGCAAAAAACTCCCTCATAAAATCCGCAAAATCTAGTTATGAAAATAAAATTGTCAAAGATTCCAAAGACAACCACAAGGCATTCTATAGTTATGTCAAGAATCTAAATGGCAATGCTCTGATTTGCTATGAGCTACAACAGAATGGCATTAAATATACTGATCCCAAGGATATTGCCAATATCCTGGCAGATCGATTTAGTGCCAACTTCACCCCCCTCTCACCCCCTAAAGGGCCCATCTCAGTACCAAAAGATTGCCAAATTTCGATAATCACGGCCACACAGATAGAAACTGCACTCTCCAAAGCTAAGAATACAGCATCCATGGGACCAGATGACATCCCAGGCTGTGTACTACATGAACTACAAAATGAACTGGCTCCTCACCTAAGTGTCATGTTTAATCATAGCCTCACCTCAGGCTTCGTGCCCACTGAGTGGCGCACAGCTACAGTTATCCCGCTCCACAAGGGAGGATCTGCCTTGGATTCCGGGAACTACTGTCCCATCAGTCTGACAAGCCTGTTCTGCAAGGGCATGGAACGCATTATCATGGAACTTATAAACAAAGACATTGACAACCTTCAAACACTGGACCCCACCCAGTTTGGGTTTGTGAAGGGCCGATCTTGTCTCCTGAATCTGATTGACTTCTTCGAATCAGTCTCCAGAGCTGTGGACGTGGGTAAGGTGGTCCACACAGCTTATCTGGACCTCGCCAAGGCCTTTGACACCATCCCCCATGCTGGAATCATAGATAAACTTATTAAACTGGGCATAAATCCCTATGTCACTCGATGGGTTGCCAACTGGTGTAAAAGTAGCCGACTCCAAATCCAGCTCCAGACAAGTGACAAGTGGAGTACCTCAGGGTTCAGTCCTGTGACCACTCTTGTTTGGCATTTACTTCTCTGAAGTACAGGTGAACATTAAGGGACTTTGGCTAACAAAGTTTGCAGATGACTGCAAACTGGGAGCCATTATTGAATCCCCAAATTATGTGAATATTCTACAAAAGGGCCTTACAGAAATGGATGCCTGGTGCCAGAGCCATGGGCTCAAGCTTAATGCCAAGAAATGTATAGTTATCCCCTTTGGAAAAAAACATGTACCAATGAATTACCACATAGGTGGCAGGACACTAAACATCGAAAGTGTGATGAGTGACTTAGGGACACAGGTGGATAGTGGTCTCACTTTCGATAACCACATCGCCACAACAGTCAGGAAATCCTTCTATGTGGCACACCTCATCACTAAGGGCTTTTCATCCAGAAAAAAGGAGGTCATTGTCCCACTGTACTCATCCCTCATTAGACCCATTATAGAGTACAATGCCCCATTTCGTATGTACCTCACAAGACATCTGCAACAGCTGGAAAGGCCACAGAAATACCTCACTAAAAGATTCACAAGCCTAAAGCAGATGCAATAAGCTGACCATCTAAAAAAACTCCAGCTATACTCTGTGGCATATCATCTACTCAGAGGCAATCTCTGCTTAACATACAAGGCCATGTCAATCCCTGAGCTGTTGGACATGCTCCACTTAAAGAAATCCCAATCCCTCAGAGCCACACGCTCCAGGGATCTAAACCTTGTCATCACAATGAACAAAACATGCTGGAGGGATAGGTTCCTGACCCAGAGACTCCCCATACTCTGGAATAGACTGCCCATACATGTCAAGCAGAGTGCCTCATTGGCCCTCTTCAAAAGGAACCTTGATGATTGGATGGGAGATAGTAAATTCACCATGGGGATCATGTCAGTCATCCTGCTAGACAGGGGTCCAGAGAAGTAAATATTGTGGGAAGAAATATCCAGGGAATTGTTATGGCTAGGCTTGCATAGGCCCTAGGTCCGATAGCCTAGTACCAACCTATGAACCTATGAACTGATTAAGCACTAATGAAAAACTCAACACCTAAATGTCCAAATACTTTTGTTGGTTCAGTGGCAATGACACCAGCACTGTATGCTGAATGTCGTGTGTACTAAATTTATTTTATTTTATTTATTTTATTTTATTTTACATTTGTTGACCGGGCTAGTCTGGCTGGATACATGTCCATTTTCAGCAGAGGCCCGAGGAGAAAAGCTCCACTAAATACTAAGTACATTACATAGAAGAAACATTACTCTTAAGAAATAGCAAAAATTGGAAGTCAAAAAACCATAGAGAGGGAAAGATAATTTTAAAGAGAAACAAGTTTACCATATGCAGTTCATTTACTGTATGCAGTTCATTACATATTAGCATTACATATTAGAATTACTTATTAGTAATTATACATAAATTATGCATAGTTAGATTAGAACAGTTAAAGAGGGGAAAATGAGACAGATAGAGATAAGAAGTGTGTAAGAGAAAAGGTTAGTCAGGTGTACTGCAGGAACAAAGCCAATGGTTTAGGTAGTAAAGTTTGATTTTCTGTTTGAATTGAGGCAGGGATGTAGTCAAGGTTATGTCACTAGGTAAGAGATTCCAACTTCTTCCTATAGTGTTAGTGAATAGAGAACCACCTGCTGTATTGTTTACCTTTATAGATTTTGTCATGAGTTTACTAGAGGAGCGAAGTGAGTTGAGATTGTTGTAAGGGATTAGAAGTTGAGAGAGTATAGGGGTGTTGTCAGGAAGGTGTAATATGTTGTGGGCTATAGTGAGTTGAGGGATTATTAGGTAGTTTTGAAATTCGAGCCAGCCAAGTTGTTTTAGGTTTGTACAATGGTGGGTCCTAAAGGGGTTACCAGTGGAAACGAGCTATGTTGTTATAGCAAGTTGCACGTTTATTGAGATTGTTTTTCTTAAGGTTTGTATAAATGGGGGAAGCATATAGGAGAGTAGATAGGAGATGAGATTGTGCAATTTTGGTTCTAGTTGCTGGGGTTAGAAAAGGTTTGATGCGATATAGGGATCCAATTTTCCTGTTAACAATCTTTATGGTGTTGTTAATGTGCTGATCGAAGGAAAGATTATTGTCAATGGTTATCCCTAAGAGTTTAGTGGTTGGTTCAGGTGAGATGATGGTGCCATTATTGGAAGAAATGGTAAAGTTTAAAGGAGGGACCGAGTGGTGGGGAGAAGAGGAGGAGTTTAGTTTTTTTGGCATTAAGTAGGAGAAACCGTCTAGAAAACCAATTTTCTACTGTGTTAAAGGTCTTTTGGGTCAATGAGGTCAGTTCAGTAGAGGAAGGGGCTGTGCAGATAAGGGTAGAATCATCTGCATATTGTATGCAGGTAGCTTGTGGGATAGCAGTCTGAAGGTCGTTAATAAAGAGGGAGAACAGGAGTGGACCCAGAATGGAGCCCTGGGGAACTCCGATGGAAATAGGCAAGAGTGAAGAGATATGGTTTTCCCATATTACTGCTTGTTGTCTGTTGCTAAGATAGGATTTAAACCAATTAGTTGCTAGTTTATCACAAGGGAGAGATTCAAGGATGTGAATTAAGAGTGAGTGGTTGACCATGTCGAAAGCTTTAGAGAGATCAATGAAAAGAGCGGAAGAGAGAGTGTTGTTGTTTCGATTTTTGTTGATAGTATCTACAAAGGATAGAAGGGCAGAGGTGGTACTATGGTGGGGTCTGAAACCATGCTGGCAGTTTGCTATTATGCTGTGAAGAGAGAGATAGTGTACAAGTTGTTGATGAATACATTTTTCCATGATCTTTGCTAGGGGTGAGAGAAGGGCAATTGGTCTAAAGTTGGAAAGGTCAAGGGAGTTACCTCCTTTATGCAGTGGGATAATATAGGATACTTTCCAGATATCAGGGATGGTTCCTTCTTGGATAGTTCTGTTGATAAGTAAGGATATAGGATATGCAATTTCTTTGGCAGCTTTCTGAAGGAACAGAGAAGGGAGCTTGTCAGCAGAAGGGGTACAGGGTTTCAGTTTTTGAATGAGTTTAAAGATGAAAGAGGTAGATATAGGTTTTAGAGAGAAGTTGAAAGAGGAGGTAGTTATGGTAGTTGGTATATGAGAGTTGTTAGGGTTCATTTGTTTGGCTAAGGATTGAATAGTTTCAGAGAAAAAAGAGTTGAAGACATTAGCAGTCTGGAGAGGGGTTTCTGGGTCAGCATTTAGAGGGGAAGGAGTTTTAGCAGTCCCTGGGGAGAGAAGTCTATTTACTGAGGACCAGAACTGTTTGGAGTTGTTAATATGAGTTTCCTGAAGTTTACAGTAGAAGTTTTTCTTGTCAGAGATTATTGATTTTTTCGCAAGGTTTCTAAGCTGGCGGAAATTAACTAAATCAGGGTTTTGTCTATTACATCTCCATTTTGTCCATGCTTTATTTCTAGCATGCATAAGTTTTTTTAGTATTGGAGGTCAGCCATGGGGCAGGTTTGGTCTTAATTCTAATAGAGCGCTCAGGAGCATGTGTATCAAGTATGGATAAGAATGTAGTATTAAAAAATAATACTGCTTCCTCCAGGGGAAGTGATTTTAAACAATTCCATTTACATGCTCTCAGATCAGCTTTAAAGAGGTCTATGTTAAAATGCTTTTGAGATCGAATTAGTCTTGTATTTGGGAGGTTAACATATCCTGATTTTAGTCTAGTAATGTAGGTTAGGGAGTGGTCGCTGATGTCATCTGACAAAGTACCTACTTTATATTGTTTGTTAACTTTATTTGTGAGTATCCAGTCTAGTATACTCTCTTTCTTACTGGGCTTATTGACTCTTGTAGTTGAGGTAATAGTTTGTGAGAAACCATGTAGGTTAATATGAGAGGAGGGATTGTCATTATTAATAGAGTTCCAGTCTATGTTAACGTCGCCAAGAATTATGGTTTCTTGGGGGTAGGTGGTAGAAACCCAACTTAGAAAGTCTTCTAATATAGGGATGTTATTACCTGGGGGAAGATACAAACAAATAATGTAAATAGATTTTTTGGTATTAAGTTGGAGTTTAATAATGATAGCTTCTGTTTTGCTATTTTGGTTTGGGCATGCTGGTTGAGTAGTGATGTTAAGTTGATTTTTGAAAAGTATTGCTACTCCACCACCCTTGCGTTTTAAGCGGTCTTGTCTTACTATGTTATAACCTTGAGGAATAATCTCTGAGTCTTTAGTGCCTGTGTTTAGCCAGGTTTCAGAGAGGCAGAGAATGTCAAATGAGTGGGTATCTAAGAGGGCATGGATGAAGGGTATTTTCTTATTTATGCTTTGGATGTTAAGGTGCCCTATAAGGAAGTTGTTATTGAGGTTAGGTGAGTGGTTATGGGGAGGTGGTGAGTTAGGGCCAGGGTTTGGGTGGATGTCTCCATCTTGTAGGGTAGGATTAACTAGTTTAGTTAAGTAGTTCCTCTTTGACTTGTTAGGGTTTTGGTTATTGCGTAAGATCGTATGGGGTAGGTAAGGTGATGTTGCCTGTGGTATTTAGGTAGATGATAGCTAGGGTGGAATTAACATTAGGGTATGGCGTGAAAGAGAGTATAGTAGAAGTGTGTGTTTGTGAGGAGATAAGATAGTTGTTAAGTGAAATTTCAAAAAAGGTGAGATGGTACATTGAGATAAGGGTAGTTATGATTAAGACTGATAGTAAAGGCATAGTTTGTGTGTAGGGAGTCATGATTTAGAATTTGAGAAGTGAGGAAACAGAGAGGAAAGTATAAGGGGAGAGATATGAGGGTAGAAAGAAATAGGGGGGGTAGTAACTTAATTTAAAGTAGATGGTAAGTAGGAATAGGTTCTATAGGGAATAGAGAAAGGAGGCTAGAGAGGAAAGAGGATGTATAAGGAGAAGTGTAGGTAATGGAGAGAGGTAATAGTACTAGTAAGGTCTTAGGGCTAAGAAAGAGAAGGGCGGAGTGTATGGGGTGTGTAGAGGCTAGACAACAATTTGGCGGGAAGGAGAGGAATAGGCCAGGAGGGATAGGGGTGTGGCTAAGGAGCTATAAGAGTAGGACCCCTGGGGGTGGGTGGGAATTGGGGGTAGGGTGGGGAGCGGAGTGAGCCCGCAGGGCGAACGGAGCGGGTAGAGCCAAAGAAGAGAGGTAGAGTGGAAAACAATCAGTAAGATGCTGATAGGACAGGTAAGTAATCCGAGGACATAGAGGATTGCTAGGAGAGTGAGGACTAAGTTGGGCAAGGCTGAGACAGGCAGAGAAAGGAAAAGGGTGGAAAACACAAAAAGGGTAGCAGAATAGAGGGAAATATAGGACTTAGTATGTGGAAAGAGTTAAAATAAGAGTTAATATTATCCTTTCACTAATATGATTCACCAAGAAGCCTGAGATTTATCAAACCAGTGGCAGAGCAAGCAGCGATATCATTGTAGATGGAAGGAATTAGGGAAAACAGCAAGGGAAAACTCTTCAGTCCCTACTAGCAAAAAAATGTTGCCCGAAGTGCTTTTGACAATATTGTTGTGACTAATATCACGTATTACATTTGTATTATTATGAGAGGAAGCTATCCACCATTATTGTTATTATTATGGTTGTTGTTACTAAATTTCTTTCCCCATCCTTTGAATGAGAAAGTATACCCCAGTCCACCTGAATCCCAAGGATGGGGAAAGAAATTTACTAGGATCAATAATAATAACAATAATGGTAGGGTAGATTCCTCTTATAACAATGCAAATGTAATGCATATTAGTCACAATAATAGGGAGTCTGAGTTTAATGAGCTCCCTTTAAACTTTCCACCACTACAAAGATCTGAGAGACTGAAGGAGGAGCAGGAGCAGTCATCCACCACTACAGAGATCTGAGAGAATGAAGGAGAAGCAGGGGGCAGTAAAGGGGACAATGGACAGGGTGGGATTATTCACCCCAGGGCTGCAACCAACAATGGCAGAATTTGGAGAAGAAAAGGAGGGGATGGAAGTGACAATAGGTTTAAATAATGAGTTTAATTGTATTTTGGACAAAGAACAATTATGTACTGTCATTAAAAATAGGACTGGTGATTTTAAAATGTTCAACTGCACTTCATGCAAGATTAATTCAGGACATGCTGATATTTTTGCTAAAGGGCTCTTGTTTGTTCTAGTAAAGATGACATATGTCATGGAAAGTATTATGGACTTAAAAATGTTTGTAAGAAGATTAAATCTAAACTTGATATTTGATGCTAAATGCTGAGATGCTGTAGGTCTAAGAGTAGGTAGTATTTATAACCCCACCTACATGCAGTATTTCAATTGTTCGAGTGCATATGTGATATTAGATATACATTAAGTAAAAATACTGAAGGGTACAATTGGAATTTGATGAGATGTGTAAAAGAGGTTTTAGACACATTAAGAGTTTATGAAATAAAAATAATGAAACCAGATAAAGGGAAAGTCTTGTTATAATGAATAAACTTGATTATACTGATAGGATGAATAACATTTTGTTTGAAGAAACCTACAGATACGTATCAAAGAATGAGGTTAATATTTCTTACAAAACAGATAATATATTATTATACAACATGCTAATGCAACAACAGGTAACTAGTAACATGTATAAGTATTTAAATATTGTACCAAAAATTCATAAAAATTAGAATAATCCATCAATGAGACCCACTGTGGATGTCAGGTGCTCTATAACATACCCATTTGTGAAATATTTGGGTGAAAAGTTGAAAATGTTTATGCAAAAAGTGAAATATGTTTGCAAAGATTCACAGCACTTTTTGAAAATATATAGTAGTTTGAATTATGATAAGAATATATTTTTCTGATCATACATGTTAAAAATGTATTTACAGTAATTCCACATACTTTGAGTGTAGAATGGTTTACAGAATTTTTGTGTAAAAAATTTGAATTACCTCAAGTGGAAATTAATCTGTATGCTAAAATGTTAGATCTTCTGCTGAAAAATAATTTAATTTATTTTGAAGGCCAATATTTCTTGCAAGAAAAAGGAGTGGCTATGAGGTCTGCATGCATACTGTTATTTGCTAGCATGTGAATTTGCACAATCATGGTGAGGTACCTTGATGACATATTTATAGTATGGAAAGATGAAAAAGAAAAAGTCCCTATGTTTATGGAATATATATACTCAACAACTGAAATTTTGAAGTTCACACATGAGATAGGGGAGAAGAGTATCTCCTATTTGGATGTCATGTTGGAAAAAGATTGTTTGAAAAATAGACTTACATCAAAAATGTATAGAAAACCAACATACTCAAATTCATTTTAGCATTTCACTAGTTCCCTTTCCATAGTGAAGGGACAATTTGTTTGGGTAGCATGAATGGTGTCTGTGTTCGATGATTTTATTGAGGAGTGTCATAGATTAAAATATGTTTATAAAGAGAAGGTATCCTGAAATATTTACAGATAATTCCATTTATGAGGTAATGAGTAAAAGCCAAAATGGAATTTTTGTTCCTAGTTTGAATAATACTATGGATGCCAATGTATTAGCAAGAAATAGAGGACAGAATACGGAATGTAGATCTAAAAATTGTTTAGTTATGACTTTTACTTTAGATAGTGAATTAATTAATTAGATGGGTATTAAATAAGAATTGGACAATAATGAATGAATATAAGGATATAAAAGGAAAAATAGGAAATAAACTGATTGTAGTGTACAAGAAAAGGAAGAGTTTAAAAAAAAATGTTTGAGTCTATGACAGTGAAAAGACAAACACAAAATAATTGTATGAAAAAATGTGAAGGTGTAATTATTGCAAACGTATACATAAAGAGGAAACATTTATTATTAACAACAGATTATTTAATTTGAATGGTAAATGTAACTGTAACATATCAGTTGTTTTTTATGGGGCTTTATGCCAAAAATGTCCCAGGTTTTATATACAAAAAAAAGAAATGTAAAATAAAGGAAAGAATTTTTGAATATATGTATGAGATTAAAAGAAGTAAGTCTACTAATACATTGCTTAAACATATGAATAAAAGTCCGGGTCATTAATTTAATTTTGTTATTATATAAAGGGTGTTACAGAACTCAAGGGGATGACCATGGAATTTACTTTTAGAAAAAAGGAAATAAATTATACTGGCAAGTGCACTTAATCACGGCTAGCTTTCCAGGATTAAATAAAATGTCATCTATTATTTCCTTGTTGAAGCTAAACCTTATATGAGATAGAGTTTTTTTAGTCTAATAATTTATGCACAAACTATGTTAAATACAAATTAATTTGTTTTCGTAAGAATTATAGTTTGTATTTTATAATGTAATGTTTTTTGCATAGTATATTTTTAGATGTCTGAATGTTGATTTCATACTGATTTTTACATTTATAAGTATATTTATATTTATGAATGAAGTGTATAGCATATGGCATTTATGACTGTGACTTTAAGGCAGGCTAGGGTTTGAATGAAAGGGGAGTAGTCATGTGATTAATGAAAATCTTTAAATTTGGCCAGTTGAAACATTGTTTTTAAAGTCATTCTTTGGCATAAAGATGAAAGTGCTTATTCTTTTTCAATAAATGGTGATATAAGTGATGGCTGTTGTGCTCATGTTTTTGTAAATTTCATAGTATGTTGGTTCGTGGTGGCTTACTATGAATTTATAAATACTTATACAGATGTTCAGCTCTTTTTAAAGGCAATCAGTGCATCACACTGCTTAATTTGGACAGTGATTGCCCCAGAGAAGGGGTAGGTTGTGAATGATAAATGTCTCTTTCTTCCTAATCTTACATATTTTTTGAGCAGATTTAGGTCTTTGGCTCTAGTATTAGCTGGACTGTAGCCTGCAGTCTTTCCTGATAGTTAAAGTCTTTTAAACCCTTAATCCTTTTAGTTCTTAACCTCTTGGGTCTTTAAAATTGCTCTATATGCTTAGTACGGTAAATTGCAAATGGGGCATTATACCCAATGTTGGGTCTAATCAGTTTGAAATGCAAGGTGATGAGGACTTTTTTAGATATAAACTAAAAGAATGAGTAAAAAGGTCACAGAAAAAACAATTAGTAAAACCAAAAGAAAAATCTTGCAAGACTAGACTTTCCACTGTGTGAGTCCTTAAACCTCTTGTATTAGAGGCCATTTGGATATATCGCATGTTGCCTCTAATACAAGAGGTTTAAGGAATTTAAGGAATCACACTGTGGAAAATCTAGACTTCTTTAGATATGGAAGATATGCATTTAACTACGAACTGCACAAGGTAAAAGGATTCCCTAACCACTGTTGCATCATGATGGTCAAATGTAAGGGAGATGTTCACCCATGTAACAAAGTCTTACACAAAATTTTCATTTTGAAGTGGGGTGTTACCTATTCTGTAAGGAGGAACTGGGGAGAGTGCTTATCAAATGTGACAATGTTGCACTTTTTGGCTTTGAAATTCAACACATTTTAGTACACCATCTATTGACAAATATAAACTTCAGCTGGCGAGTGTGTATGTCAGCAGGGGACTTGATACTGGCTGCTAGGTATCATTCATTCATAAACATTTTTAACCAAAGATCCTCATTTCAGATTTGGAGATCAGAGAAGTAGATGTTGAACAACAGAGGTCCAAGACCTGATCCATGCAGGACTGCAATGGTCAACTTTATGTTCTCAGAAGATGCTTCCCCCCTATTGTTATCTGAATATAAATTTATTTGTATTCTAAGATGATACAGAATTGATGACAGGTACGGGGGGGGGGGTTGCCTATTTAGACTTAAGCTTCCCAATCTCTACTGCATTCAAAGGGCAGGGTTTTGACTTACATTTAAGATATTTCATTGCAAACATTATAGGATCTCATAGATCTCCAAATTTAAACTAGTGAAAGAGCTTACAGGTTTACTGATGTGAGATTTAGACAGGAATTTAATCACACTAATAAGAAAGGACTCTTACTTAACTCATTGAATGCATTGTTTATGAAATAACCCATCCTGGGATATTATGCAATCTACAATTATAATATTAATTTTTTAAAATGAAATATAGGGGTCTCTGATGAACTATCACAAATTGCAGGAATTTTCATTCACTGATGCCTACAAACTTGAGAACCATGGTGGTATGATCTGTAATCCTACCATTCAATTATTCTTTCTTCTTTAAATTGTAGAATGCTGTAATATGGCTTAATCACAGCAATTTCTTTCTTCCTCAAAACTGTTTGCAACCTCATCTCTGTCTTATCATAGTACTGTGATATTTTCCATGTAAGTGTGATGCAGTGCTCCAGTCAGAAGCTGCCCCCTATTTCAGGATGGAGTCTGATGCTGTGTCTTATGTAAAACATTAAGTATGAACACACATTTGTTTGTACTGAATTGGAAGGAAGCAAGGAGAAGACAGGCACTAGCAAAATGCTCACGGTGCTTTGTACAGTTGCAGTACAACTTTTACAATATAAATAAATAAAACTAATAAATTAGTGTCTAACATTGTCCACTATACTACTTTCAAAGAGAGTAGTATCAGAGATTATGATGCAGCTGGATTACATCCAAGAGGACATTCCTCTAACAAAGTGCTTAGAGATGACAGGAAAGCCTGATATTGCAAAGAACTATATACCACTGGAACCAGGAATTGAAGATCTATGAACCATGGTAAATTGATATGGTTAATGATATGATTATAAGAATAAAAACTGACATATTGGGAATTAGTGAATTAGAATGGATAGCCATGGGTCATTTTGCATCAGATAACCATCAGATCATTTTTCTGCTGACAGAAATCATGCTGAAGAAATGAATTAGCTTTCATAGTTAATAAAATAGTGCCAAAATCAGTGCTCAAATACATCTCAGAAAAATGGTAGAATGATTTCATTCAGAGTCCAAAGCAAATTACTCAACATTACAATAATACAAGTTTATGCTGCAAGTACATATGCCAAAGAAAGGAAGTTGTACATTTTTATGAGGATCTGCAGCATCTTCTGAAAAGTTATATAATGAATGGTTGACATGATCCCTTGGCAGTCATGTAAATAATGCACAAGAACATGTTAAACACTCATTATATTCCACACAAACACATTGACATTCAGTCTATCAGAAAAAGAAACCCATTTCCCATAAGCTGGCCACATTCAGTTCATATTTGTCTGAATACTGGTAATGGGTTTATAGGTGAGTACTAGGCTAATGACCACTAGGGATTTTTAAGCTTAGCCATGCATCCTAAATCTCTGACAATTTCTGGTACCCTTGATAAGTGTAAGCAGGGGCTTGGGAGGTGAAACATTTACAACCAGGGGCCTGGAGATGAACCATTTATATGCTGGCTATGTCCAGTAGATACACTGATGCCAAACCAGGAATGAATTTCCTGTTCGCTAATCAATTGTCCAAGTTGCACTTGAATTGGGTTAGAGAGGAAATCTGCTTCACATTGATGTTGAGCTGTTCCAGAGAAGGGGTGGTCTCTGGGATACATAATTGTTTCTCCAGCAGGTCCTATTTGTATCACAGGCAAGGTTTACATCTTTAGAAGGGGTAATTCTGGTGCTGTTTGTTTTGTGGAGATGCAGGATATCCAGCCGGGTGGGCTCTGACAATGCCTTGTATGGCAGGCATGGCTCTCCCCTCAACAGCCTATAGGAGACAGAATACAGTGATAGGGTTTTGAGGTGGTCTACATAGGACATGCTACTTATGCACTGTATTCTTTTTAATGAAGAGCCTCTGTAGATGTTTCATTTCTTGGTTGTGCCTGGTTAGGTACATACCTAAAGGGACATTGTACTCAGTGACAGGTCTGTTGAATGCTGAATACAATGGAACAATGACATCCATGAACCTAGATGCCATACAACATAGAATGATTTTCTGCTGTAGACATGTGACGGTCAAAGGATAGATTTCTGCCAATGTATGTCCTCAGGTCCGTGACGTTTGGGTTGACTGTTAGGGATATGTTGTCAATATGGTTGTTACCAGGGGTAGATGACTTCCCGAAAGATACTATTATGTGATTCTTGCCATTTAGTTTTAGTTCATGGCTCTGTCACAAGTTATCTGTCTGTGTTATCCCTTCGTGTAGAACATTAATGTCAGTGAGAGATTCTATGACTGCTCCTATTTTGCAGTCATCTGCAAATTTGGTCAGCCAGAGGCCCTTGACATTGGCTTTGACTTCAGAGAAGTAAATGCCAGAAAGGAGTGATTCCAGGGCCAGTCCACGAGGAACTCCACTTGTGACTGGCCTCTTTGTAGAGGTGGACTCCCTAATTCTAACTTCCTGAGTACTGTCCTTGAGCCTGCTGGCTATCCACTGGGTGACATAAGAATTTATCTCAAGCAAAAAATCTTCTCCGAGTAAGACAGCAGTGTCAAAATAGTGAATTACAGCAAAGAAAAACACCAGCTGCACCATAGCAAGAAGGATTTAATGAAAAAAAAACAGGAACAGGTAAGCACTTTCAGGGAACAAACCACTTCTTCAGACATCTTGCAAAAATATATTCATGCCCTTATATAGTACAAACAATTAAGCAATTAAAACCAATCAAACCATTCTTGAGAGCTAGACCCTTAAAACATTGACCATTATGTATTTAACCACCAATGTCTGTTTTTGACCAATATTTGTTCCAAGAGTGTGATGTGGGTTTTTTAATATATAATTACTAGTGTTAGAATTTTTGATATGTATTTAATTGCTTAGATTCACAAACATATGTTAAATTTTCTGACCTATACTTGTTTTAATAATGGAAATATGCACATAGTCTTTACATTTAGGCATGCATATATACAGCACTGGTTTTATATAAATACAGAGTATAACATAACATTATATATTTCTATGTTATTAGTATGGGTTAGATGTTTTATGAAGTTGCATTTTAAAAGTTAATTGATTTTAATTGCTTAATTGTTTGTACTATATAAGGGCATGAATATATTTTTGCAAGATGTCTGAAGAAGGGGTTTGTTCCCTGAAAGCGCTTACCTGTTCCTGTTTTGTTTCATTAAATCCTTCTCGCCGTGCTACAGCTGGTGTTTTTCTTTGCTGTGACATACGAATTTATATCTAACCTCTTAAGTTTGTCAACAATGTCTAAATGAGGTGTTGTGTCAATGTCTTGGCCAGGTCAATGTAAGTAAGGTGAGCTGTTTTGCCTTCATCCATTGCTTTTGTGACCTTCTCAAAGAAGTCCACAAGGTTAAGTAGGCATGACCTGCCCATGAAAAAAAACAAATTAGGTTGAGGCCAGTGTCTGGAGGTTTCCTATGTCATTATTAATCATTCCCATGATACTTCTTTCAATGGCTTTGCATACAAAAGCAGTGAGACTGATGATCTGTAATTTCTAGGGTCTGTAGATGACCCAAACTTGTGGAGAGGGATGAATGTTGCTGTTCTGCATTCACTAGGCATGAAGCCTATTTGAAGGCTACAGTTAAATAGCAATTCCAGATGGTCTGATAGGTCATGTTTTATTTAGACAATATCCTAGGATACTATCTGGGTCCATTGATGCAGTGTTCTTGGTCTAAGAGAAAGCATTCAAGACCTGTTCCCTAGTGAGAGTAGATGGAGCTATATTTGATGGTATTTCCTAAGGGGGAGGTAGACCGGGAGAGCAAGGTAAAGTTAGAGCTGAATTTGTCTGTCAGTAGGTTTACTAAATGTACTAGCTCATTGGAGGTAGCTCCATTAACAATAAGCTCTGCACATAATTGTGTACTGCCTTTGAGGTTGTGGACAATGCTAACAAATGTCTTGTGGTTGTTCATGGCCTGTGAGGCCAAATTAAAGTCAGATTTATCTTTGGTAGGCTTTATTTCCCCCACTAATTATTTGTTTAATTTGAAGAGAGTACTAATATCATGCTTGGTGCGGCACCTCTTCATTTTTGCCAGTATTTTCTTTCTTCTGTTATAGATCCTATTGATGTTGTGATTCCACCAAGGTGGCTTGCTTTTTCAATTGATTCTGTACTTATTCCTGGTGGGTACAACTATCTCAATGCAGCTATTAACCTTCTTGTATAGGGTTTCTGTGAACAGTTCCTCATAGGCAGCAGTGTTCTCAGGGTTTATGGGGCTTCAAACTTTGCCAGGTTATCCCACAGTAGTAAGAAGTTAGCCTTAAAGTAGTTCCTGAATATTCCAGGTTTTATTTTTACTTCAAAAGAGACAATTTTGTAGTCTGACTTGACCAGAGAGGACAATACACTAGGGGGTGTGCACCACTCTCGCATATTAGCAAGGACAAGAACCAGTATGTTTGTACCCCTGACCAGTGTATTGACAACCTGGTCTAAGAAGTTTGTGTTTACAAAATCCAGGAATCTCTGTGTCTGACTGTTTGGTGTAGAATATGATTATCACTTAATAGTGGAGCAATTAAAATCACCCATGAATATGGTATTGGGTTGGATGGTGAGTGTTTCCAGTAAGCTTAAATATATGCTATGAGTTTTCTGGGTCATAGAGGGGGACCTATAGCTTGTAAGGAGGTGTCATGGGATTTTGCCTATGATGGTTTGATTGCAGAGAAGCTCAAGTGCATTGTCCTATTTGATCAGACTCGAGGTTTTATTTTTGATGCAAAGCGAGACACCTCCACCTTAAGTCCCTGTCTGTGTAGTAAGTGGTCTAAATGTGTGGAAGGCATTATTGCACTCCAGGTGTGCTCTCTGCAAGTTTAAACCATGTGTCAGTGACTGCATAGATGTCAGGGGTGAGGAGAGCTTGTAGGGAGTGGAGTTTCTTGTTTAGACTCCCAGCATTGAGCAGTAACACTTTTAGATTTTCTTGGTTTTACTTTGCAGTGTCAGAAGTACTTTCAATTTGGCATTGCCTAAAAAGACACTATAGGGAGAGCAATCTTTTAGCTAATATTAAAAAGCCTAGAGAAGAGGGGGAGCAGACCATCCCTGGCAAATCTGTATGGTCTGTTGATCATCTTGTTACATGCTGACAGATATTGCACCCTCTTAGAATGATACTAGAAAGTAAGCGAATTATTAAAGTCAGTCATCATCTGTTCATATTGTGGCATCATCCTTGGAGAAGGTAAAATGCTGCTCAGTATTAGGGTCATACCACTTTGAGATATATATCCCAAGAGTTCAATGATGTCTGTCTTCATATTGTCTAGGCAGGTATTACATGGCTGAGTCATACTGGTACTTGTGGTTGAGTGACCTGAGTGACTGTGCAATGTGTTGGATCCTAGCTCCTTATAAGCAACCAAAGGTAACTTTTTCCTTACTCAACCTGGAGAGAGGGACAGGGTGTCTCACAATGGGGTCTCCAATGACCAGAATGTTTGACTGTGTGGTGGCTAGCCTTATGGGATTAGAAATAGAGGCTCCATGAGATCTGGCTATATGTGTTGATGTGGCTGCTGTTTTTGAGACAGAGCAATTGGGGTTTCCTAGGGTATTTGTTATGTATACTAGAAGGTCTTTGTGGTTTAGGAAGGTTACATTTAAATGCCTCAGCATATGTTGGTCTATGCATCTGCTTTGTACTGTGTGTGATGGGTGCAATGTGTGCAACACTGACAACCTGATTGACTTTAGGAATGCTTTTTTATGAGAGTTTTGCCTTGAATAACACCATGCAAATAAATCTCTCATATACCTTATCAGTTTATTTGAGAATTAGCTTGTTGTCAGTAAACATGAGGCAATTTCTACATTGCTTCAGGATGCCTCTATCCACCAAGCTGGTAATGGAGATAGCGTGAAGTTCGTATCCATGACAACAGGCCCTTTTTATTGATTTGACTGCTGCAGTGAGAACGTAAAGTAATGTCAGGAATATCTGGTTTGCAACTCTCAGGCCATTGTTTGTAAAAACAAACTAGTTGTGCTGTGTGTAACTAGGTATTGGTGAAATTTTAAAGTTGCTTTTACAGGAAAATGTTCACCTCAAGGTGATTGTGTCCATACAGGTCACTGTCAAACACTTGAGGTGAAAAAAAATAAAATAGACCTTGATGATTTGTGTTTGAAGTATTTAGGGAGTTATTCTTAATTTAGGTTAGACAGCAGCATATCAAGCATTACTTATGCTATGAAAGCATTAACTTTGATAAGAACGGTAAAAAGAGGGGATTAATCTGAGTGGCTAGTACCTGGCTACTACTAGTGCTGGTCTCATTACAGCTTCTCACTACTGAGATACAATGCCCCTTTGCTTCTTCTCTCACCAGAAACAAACAGTACCATCAATCCCAAGATGTGAAGTAGGCCACAAGCTCTTTGGTGGTCAACAGTCATGTCCCAGAAGATACAGTGGTCTGTATGCTTCTTGTAGCCTTTTCCTGGTAGATGCCTTAAATAGCAACAAGACCAATCAGGTAGGTCTCACACAGACACTCACTGCCCAGAGACAATCAGGAATCAATGTCCTCTACTCCATCACTCATCAGGAGCAAAATATAAGCACACATTTTCAGATTACATCTCTGAAACAGTTACCAGGCTTTTCAGTGATCAGCAGTCTCAATGAAATAATGTCCCTTTGCTCCTTATTTCACCGGGAGTAAAATAGAAGCACTAATCGTAAGATGACTACTGAGAGGCAAATGTGGACTCTCCAATAATTGGGTGTCTTGGGCTAAATGTTGCAGATTGATTTTAAAGGTAAGATGGAAAAATGGGATAATATCCTAAGAGTTGCACTGTGCACTAAGCAGTTAGATATGAAAGGGAGGGTAACACAAGCTTTAGCAATCTAATAGGAGAACTACTGTTTTTAAAAGAGCAAGATAGATTGGAAGGGGGACGGTATTTGGTGCTCTGGCTCTGTAGAATAGAATGGGATGGCCAATAAATTTATATAGCTGAAGGGGAGTGACTTCACGAAAATACACTTTTGTGCTTACTGACAAAAGCCAATGAATGTGGAGAGAGAAGGAGATATCTGGCAAAATTAACACAAGTAATAGGCAACTAGAGTGACAGTTGAGTTTAAAAACATGACAACAGGGTGGGAGCTGTAGAAGATTAATGTGACTCACAAGAGATGCAGGTCTGGACTTATTCCAGGCTTACAGGTGTAAATGAAAACAGAATACAATTAAAAAGCCATGTAAAGGAAATACATTATAATGCACATAATAGAAGAACACAATGAAACAATACAAATTACAAGAAAGCAAAAATGTAGTAACCTTTCCTTCACAGCAGTCTAAGACAGAGACTGAGTCAGCTTTTCCAGTAAAGCCTTGAATTGTTTTATTTTACCCCTTGAATACAGGGTTTATTTTATAGTTCTACTCTATGTTCACAAGTAATTAACCTTAATTAACTTGTTCTAATTTTTGTGTGACTCACAACAGACCCAGATTTGGTCTCTTTTCTCTTTTACAAATGCAGTTGAAAGCAGAATGCAATTAAAACACAGTATAAAGAAAATGCAACATAATATACAAAATACAAGAAGGCAATGACCCAATGCAAATTACAAGAAAGCAAAAAATAAACCTTTTCCTTGCAGTCTATGACAGAGTCTGAATGAAATTTTCTAGTAAAGCCTTGAAATATGCGCGCGCACACACACACACACACACACACACACACACACACACACACACACGCACACACACGCACACACACACGCACACACACACACACACACGCACGCACACACGCACACACGCACACACACACACACACACACACACACACACACACACACACACACACACACACACACACACTAAATCTATCTCCTATTCTAACCCTGACTCTAACACTTAACATTCACAATCACAGAGATACATTTAATCTATCCCCTTACCTAACCCTTACTCTAATCCTAACCAACACACATTCACACAGACACATGTGCAACTAGCATACATCTCACATATATTCTTTGGCTAAGCGTCTGACAAAATGTCTATTCAATAAACAGGACATTTGGACAAACAACCCATCTCTGCCAGCTGTTGACCAAAGCAACAGTCAACCAAACACACGACTCATGACATCATGTTTATCATAAGCAATTGGAATGCTAAATTTGGTAGCCAAAGTACTACTGGAACAATATGCAAATTTTGCCTTGGATTATGAAATAAAGTGAAACACAGACTAGTAGAATTTTACCAAGATAATTCAATGGCCAATGCAAATATCCCCTTTCAAAAGCTTAAGAGGCGGTTTTGCATGTAGATAACACAAGATGGTCAATACTGAAATTAGTTTTACTAAATAATTTGTAGTTAGAAATGGAAGACAACCACATTGTCAACAAAAACAGGACAATGTGAAGGAATTCTACTTGACTTGCCTCAAATCCCCCTAAGGAAAAAACACAACAGTGGCTATTGGCTTGGAAAATTCCGTTTTGTATTCCAAACCTCCAAAGCTAAAGAGATGTCAAATTATTGAAAGATGCACTTACCTGACATACTAGCAAGTTAATGCTCATGATCCTACAAACTTTACCTATTAATACATGAACTGAGAGCTCCGATGTATAAGCTGTTTTGAAAACGGGCAGAGACACTCAAGATTAAATAGCCATAATCAACTGGATAATTGCAAAAGCAAGGGTGTTTAAGAAAAAATATTTTCTTTGACTTTATTGACTATCCTAAAAGAGTTTGTTTGTGTGGGCCATGAGCAACTGTGGAAGGTTCTTAAGCATGAATACCAGGTCACCTTATTTGTCTCCCTAGGTAATATGTATGTACAGTAAGAATCAAGAGTTAGAACTGATGATAAAATAACTGAATGGTTCTAGGCTGGGAAGAAGTATAACAAGGCTATACATTGTTACCCAAATATTCATTTATAACCTCATCATGACATGTAAAATGTCTGGGTTCAAAACTGCAGGGAGAAATATTAGCAACCTCTCATATATGATAATGATTCCACTCTGATGTCTGAAAGTGAGAAAGAATTGAACTGTCTGTTGATGAAGGTGAAAGTCGAACCACAAATGCTGGCTTGCAGCTCAAAACTGAAAATAAAATAAAGTAATGCAACCTTCCCATCATGCCCTATCAGTGCCTTGCAAAATAGATGGGAAGAAGTGGAGACAGTGGCTTATTTTTTAAATTTTTTTGGGACTGAAAGATCTCGGCTTACTGTGATTGCAACCAGGAAAGGTATATAAAAAAAAGCTATGGAAAATTCAGCTAAGATTTTAAAGAAAAGACATAATACATTATCAACAAGGGTCTGTATAGTCAAATCTTTTTTTTTTTCCAATAAAACATACATGAGTGGAATACAGGACTGTATGCCAATACTTTAGTGACATAAGAGGAGACATTAATGCTGAGAAAGGTCCAAGGCTACATAATAAGGGGTCACAGAGGTCAAGCTGCACTGAAAGCATTATCAAAATAATGAGCATGAATTTCAAGGACTTAAAGAAGCATTTGCTAACAGACAGGCTTGGTGTGCTAAAATGCTTGAGTTCACAAAGAGTTGGAATTGACTAAATGATTAAACAACAATACAAATTAAAATTTTCATCTCAAAGAGTACTGCAACAATACTTGGATATGTTAGCACAACATTAAAGTGTTGGAAATATAGTTGGAGACTGCCACATATGATGTATACAATAATTTTGACTACAGGTGACTACATCAGATTATTAGTGTAACAAATAGGAAATTAGGGGATTTTGCGAGAGAAGGAATTGTCAGTGGTGTATTTTTATGTATGGGGGCATGTGTGTTTGTATGTATGGGGGAGTGGGTGCATGTAAGGGGAGGAGGTATGTAAATGTGTTTTATTTTATATACATGAAATAAAGTAAATTTTAGGCATCCAAGTAACCATAGGATGATGTTCATTGTTTCTGCACCTGTAACATGAGACAAATTGTTTAAATGGCCAGGTGCTTGACCTGTTCATTGTATACTTGGGAAAACAAATGTAGGCTGAGGATCAGATTACTGGACTATATGAATGATATTAATAGTGAGCATTCTTTTAATGTCTTGTACAGACATATAGGATCATATGAGATTATTAGGCTAATGGCTCTGGGCCCCTTACAAGCCTAGCCAAGAAGTTATCCCCAGAAAGAAACCCCAATCAGTATCTGTCATTCCTGTCAATGAGGGACACATATGGAACCCCTAGGAAAAATTTGTGGTTACCCATCCACTTAACAAGGTTGGTCTTGAAGAGGGTCAGTGACATACTTTTTTTGATGTGTATGGGAGTCTATTCCAGAGACAGGGCAGTCTCTGGGAGACCAAGCTGTCTCTCCCGCAGGTTTTGTTAATGTTACATATTAGATTTAAACCTTTCAATTGGGTATTACATGAGGAGTTAGACTTAAGGATATGGAGCATCTCTAGTAGAGCAGGGTCTGAGATTGCCTTGTAGGTGAGACACAGATCACCTCTGAGCAATAAAAATTCACCCCTGTCAAGTCTTGAACCCAGGACCCTGTCAACCAATGCATAGTCCATTATCCCACTAGGCCACTCAGCTGTGTAATGTTTTAATTTCAAATAACAAACATTTTACATTTTAGGGTATAGCAGCTTATAAAATAAATATAATGGTGACTATATACAGAATGAATGTTTAGACTGAAATTTTAAATTACAAAATCTTTTCAATGTGGATGTACCCACGGGTCTTAATGAAACATTTTTGTCAGATTTTTAAAGCAGATGCATAATTCCTTGTGTAACTAATCAGTTTTACTCAATGATTAGTGTATTTAAAATATCATCATTGTGTTGTCATGTCATTAAATAATTGTTGTGTGTGTTTTCTAATGTACTTTGAAAAAGCAATAGTATCTTAGTTGTGCAAAATGGACATTAGTGACATTTAATAAATTCATCAAGATTTTTCATCTTAGTTATCCTTGTTGCCTCATGTGTCAGCAGTAAAAGAGTTGTTGCTTAACATTAAAATAAGACTGTAAATTCTGCTTTGTAGGATCACAACCATATGGTGAGGTTCTCCAGTAGTGCCACTTTAGTGAGTTTAGCTATGGGACCATCAGCATTAGCAGTTTATTGTTATATAGTTGCAATATACTTAACACTGGACCATGAATGTCTTAACAGAATAAATAATTTTGTTTATCTGTCATAGCTTTATGCAGTAAATACCTGAAATAAATTCTATTACTCCTAAAGACACTTGTTTAATTTTGTTAATTTGTTAACAAGTTAAGTTATTAGTCATAACTGTCCCTTTTCATGGATGAATTGAAATCATCATCTGGCTAAGTGACTAGCTCAAAGTCAAACAATTTGCAAATGTAAATTGAGAAAATCAAATCCAATACTAAACCAAACAAAACAAACAAATGTATATGAAATATTTCTTTATACCCCTTTTTAATAATGCCTTGTAAGCCTCATGTAGTGTTATTTGTGGGCTCAGTATACAGTTTTTCCCAGAATACTCTGCCTACCTGTCATTGTTGCTTGCAGTTAGAATGTGTGAAGAAAGAGACCTGCTTTGCAATATATTGTTTTACAGATAAAAATAATGGAGAATTGAATACACAGAAACATTTATACAGACATAATAAATAAACTGCAAAAATGAATAAAATAGCAATGAGCATTACTATACATATGCACAGGTCACCAAAACAATTATTGCAGTGTTAAGCATTTTAACTATAGAGCTCTTTACCACTTAGAGGGGAAGGTCTCCACAGAGAGCTGGCACTTACGTTCATGCTGTGACAGTGTGGTATCCAGATAAATCATTTATTTTCCTGATTTTGCACATATCCCATGTTTCCTGAAACATGATGAATGGATAGGAATGGAGAAGCAGTTTACAGTGAGTAGTTATTCTGCTTGAACCAATAATTCCTTTTAGCAGTCCATTGCAGTTTTCATTTTATTGTACAAAGTAATTTACTGACTCTTGCTGATGTTAGCAGTGGCTGAACTTAGGGTAGTGATGCAAGGTGGTGTTTTAAATGACATACTGCCAGGCAATTGGAGATATGTATCCTAAGAGTTTAGCCTTTCAAGAATAAGCATTTTTAAAGCAGTTAATAAAGTTTCATACCAAAGAAAGGCATGAAATAGTAAGTGTACTTGAAAGCATATTA
This sequence comes from Protopterus annectens, assembly GCF_019279795.1. Classification (NCBI taxonomy): domain Eukaryota; kingdom Metazoa; phylum Chordata; order Ceratodontiformes; family Protopteridae; genus Protopterus; species Protopterus annectens. Next base: position 148,290,216 of record NC_056729.1, on the reverse strand, counting down.
TGCTACATAAACGGAGTCTTTGGAAGTATCAGAAAAAATTATTTATTTGTCCTTTTTTCTCCAGTACTGTACTCCCACACCCACGACCCCACACACACACACACACACACACACACACACACACACACACACACACACACACACACACACACACACACACACACACACACGTATAGCTATCTAGTTATATATCTATCTAAATTTAATCTATATCATCTTTCTATGTATATTTTCATTGTTTCATTTAGCCAGTCACTAAATATACTCATTTGTATTTGTAACCAGGAAAAGCCAAAAGACAAACAACAACAACAGTTATGTATATGTTATCATACTATTATGGTTACATATTAAATAATTTAACCTCACTGTACACATCTGAAAGTTATTAAAACAATAACAATAAGGGACATTTTCATAAAATTAACATATGTCGCAAAGGTGTAAACATTTGTAACTGTTGTTTTCCTTTCCCTTTAAGAAGTAAACCAACATAAAACTTCTAAAACAGATAAAAGTGTTGAAGGACAAGTATCATTTCTCTAAATGAAAGAATTTGTAGGAGTTAGTTTTGTTTCAAAAGGTAATAGATGCTTTAAATAACTGCCTTCACCATTATCAGAGTAGAATGATGGTTCTAAATTCCCAGGAGAACAATGCAGAATGCCTTTCTAGTTTCTGTTTCCATACTAGCCGGTAGAGTTTCATAAAAGTACTACATCAATAGATACATATTAACAGACTTTCATCATGCAGCTCCTACTGAATCCTATATATAAACGTCTAAAAGATAAAAAAAATGGTGTTACTATAAAGTGGATTATTACTCAAAGCAGTGGGATTGCTTTATTTGACGCTTATCATTAGGAATCTCCTGCCATAAAATCAGCTTTTTAAAGTGTTTCATATACTGTGCCCTAAATCATTTGAACTAACTGCTGATTCATTGATAAGGCACAATTCACTGAAAGTAGAGTGGGTTTGCAAGCTCCGCCTCTGAGTCAGTGTTCTGTGAGGTTGCACATCCACTGACGATGCTGTGTGAGGGAACTTCTGCTATAGCAGATCTCATTACTCCAAGTGTTTAGCAGGCATTCAGTGAGGAATGCCAGTGACAAGCTGAATGACCTTACAGAAACGGATACTGCCAATATTGCTGCAGGTGTCTACTTTGCTCATGTGGTTCTGTTAACTGAAAAAACCTTTTTAAGCACCTAAATCAAACAAACAAAAAAAGGTATTTTCTTATCTGCTGTTGAAAAGGCTATTTATAAGAGCAGTGACAGTACCTTAAACTGAGGCAGAAGTTTTCCATTTTTTCTCTGGCTTTTGTTAAGAAAATCTTAAGGCTCACTGTCATCTCAGAGGACTATATTCAAATACAGGATGAGTACCTGCAGGAAAAGGTGTAAACGACAGATTCTGAAATTTGCCCAGTATCTTCTCAGATTAATCACAGGTTCACTTAACACAGGTAATGAATTCTTCTTCTTCTTCTTCTTCATCTCTTGCAAAGACTAAATTTGTATACTCATAACGTAAGCACCTATCTGTACCTGGGATTCTCAAGACAGTTAAAGGTTCTAAACGTGATTTCTGAAGCAGCTATTATCAAACTTGATGGAAATTTAATAGAAAAATGTTTTTTAGTTGCTGAAAGTGTTGACCAGTTCTGTTATGTACTGTTGAGAAATGCTGGCACTTACCACATAACAGACTGGCTTTAATGATTGCAGTAGAGCTGTGTTAAAACAAACTTCTGATATGCTCCCAGAGTAGATGCTATAAAGGTAGAATATGTCCTGATTTTTTAAAAAAGGTATATATATATATATATATATATATATATATATATATATATATATACATACATACACACACACACACACACACACACACACACACACACACACACACACACACACACATATGTGTGTGTTAGGATACAATCATATCTACAGAATTATAGACATTGCATATATCTATGGCTGTTAAAAAACAAAGCAAATAACATTTGCTAGAAAGCATATTAGAAGTGAAACTTTAGATGCTATTAGTTATACCTGCACTTCAGGAGTAAAGCATATTCTGTCTCAGGATATATTACCAGTGAGCAGAACTCTTTAAAAGACTTATTGCATTATGCATGGATTTTATCAGTGTGTCAGACAGTAGCTTCAATTGCAGAAACACTACTGCAGTTGGACCCATCTTTTAGACTACTGAAGCTAGAATCCAGCTTTTTTTTTCTTGTTCTCAGTAATGTATTATGGTCTACATTATATTCAATGAGATTTATCAGCTTATGTATATGGCACATCAAAAGTAGGTTTTGGGCATCTTTTGTGTTTAATGTACTGAAATAGCATAGGTTTGTTTTTGCTATTATTAGCAGCAAGCAGCTTGTTGCTCCCTGCTAATACTGGCCATGATTAGAATTTTAAAAAAGGCAATTAGCATTTTATGTATCATGCTTCTTTTACATGCTTTCTGCTGCATTCATTATTCTGATTTCCTCTTGAGAGATGATTTCACAATGAACATCAGCAAATGGTATCCATACAATCTAGATGTAGTAAGATCTCGGGGAAGCATAACTGAAAATGCACTGCATTCCTTTTCCTGTCACATTCTCCCATTTGTAGTGGAGTTGCATAACAAAAGTTTAGGAAATGTGTTCTCTGTAAAACTGAGAAATCTATGCCTGGTGTTTAATAGTTATTCTGGTCTGTACATAACTCACTTAACATATGCAAAGCCTATGCAATTCCACTAAATAACATTTTTCTAGTCAGTGATAAGAAGCTTTTAGAAGAGGTACATTTCATAAGAAATGTTGATTATGCATTGGTGAATGACATGCACATGGACACGAGTCATCACGACAATCAGGTATTTGAAACCAAACCACAGTTATCTCAATGGGAACAAACAAAAACTACATTCAGTCATCACGATAGTTTCTTTTTTTCTCCACAATGCACAGGACTGCTTACTTTGTATACAATATGTAAATATGTCTATGTCTTCATGTTAAGTTTATTGTAGAAAATGTCATTTTAACTTAAGCACTCTCTTAATTTGGATGTGTGTAGATTTTGCAAGTATGGTGTTAAGCTGCTAAATGTAACATGAGGATTGAATTTATACATAGCTGCAAATTAACAACTGAAAGCAATACCAGTCATGTTAACGGGAAATATTGAAGCATGACACTGAAAAGAAAACATGTAAAACCGATGTTAATAGACAGCATGTTATACTATTATGTAGATTAGTTTCTGATGCATTAATTTCTAGTACACCAAGTGATAAGACACCATACCATGTAGCAGGATCTATACACAATGCTAATATGACGGATACAACTTGGCATTACAAATATCTGGTTTGTTTAGCTTACATATTTTTTTCTTTTATTCTATTGCTGCCTGTTTGAGCTTGGAGAGAGGGCTTACTGACAGCTGTCATGCAAGAGAAAATAGATAACAAACACTGTTCACTAAGTGAAAATGTTTGAGTGGGGTACTTTATACAGGAGGGTGCAGACCTAGAAGGGAACTTGGTGGTGTTGGAAGCACACACACAAAGGCTATAAACACAGATAATTTCTGTTAAAACACACTTTAGACTGGACTCTGGCGGTCTTTGAATGCAAGCAAATATTTTGAGTGTTGAGTACAATGATCCTTCTTGGGCATCCTGTCCTTTCAGGATACTTAGATTTATTGATATAAGTAATATGACTGGGGCAGGACAGTTCATGTCCTGTTACCTCTCTTTATATTGCAAGTAAAGCATAGCATAGCATAGTATTTTTAATTCATGTGACTGTCTATTGATAAGACATAGTCGCATGAACTGAAAATGGTACGTATGCTTTACTTGACTTACTCAAGTCTGTCTGCAGTTCTGAGGTCAGTGAGTAACCCATAATTGGGGTATGTTATGAAACATAACATCCGGAATTTGAAACATCATTTGAAGCTTAGTGAGCCTGCATGTACCTCTTCATCTTCTAAACTGTGAGATTTTTGCAAAATGTACAAACAGTAATGACTGCAATTTAGGCATTTATAAATACAGTTTGCTTGCCTGGTAATATGCCAAGAACTTCAGACGTCCATGCCCCTAGCTTGATGTTATGGTAGCATCAGGTTACTTGGGACAGTAGGACATTAAGCTTGGGCTCTATTATCATCTTTGCTTCATAGTAGTAACTTACTGTTCGGCTTCATAAATGTAGCTTAGTACTAGCTTTTTTTTGTAACCCAAAGCTACTGGATCACACCGCTTTTACCTGTATGCTATCTACATCTATTTTTGGAAAAATCACCATGAGAGTAATTGTCTGCGCCTTTATTCTGGGTCATAAATGAATGCAGCAAGGTATTTCACCATAGATTTCCAAACAGGACTGGAGAAATATTACAAAATGTAAAGAAAGACGTAAACCATTAACCAAAATCTCAGATAATGAAAAAGCAGTTTAATGCGTAAAAAGTGTAAAAAGTAACCAATCTTCAGACAAACTGATCTCCTGAGTACAAAGCAGAATTTAAAAGTGACTACCAATTGCAGTAGTGGCTGGCCATAATTCCTCACAATCCTTTTTAGCCTGTTTGAGATGTCTGTTTTCTGCTCCAGACAGACATGACACTGTTACAAACTCCCTGCTAATTCCATGGATATAAGTGTTTATTTTTTGTACTATGTCATCACAAGTATTGTGACAAGGCAGCATTATACACATATAGTAGAACCATGCGACTTCAATCAATGGCCTTTGTTTTTTTATGATTTATTTTGGCTAGCTCAGTTTTCCCTGCCTGCATTTACACATGAAAGAGATTCTTAGAAGGGATTTACCATTTCCAGTATAAACAAGTGAAAAAGTATAAATCTATTCAGAAAAAAAAATCTGTTAAGTTAATAAACATTTCAAGTGACATTTGTTGTAACTGAGGTGGAGGCATGTGCAAACAAGAGAGTTTGTCATTATGAGGAAAAATAGAAGTAAGTCCAGCAGTTACTTGGATAATATGAACTTAACCAAAACTGTTGTTTGAGAACATGAGAGGAAATATGACTGAAACTGAGGTTTGGCTGGAAGACAGACTGGTCTATAACTCATAGATTGCTTAATGAAATGAAAAACCTGGAAGGCTAAGTTTGTACGTCCCTACATGTCTAGTACATAAAGTCTCAGATCTGGTGGTCTAAATGTAACAAGAATAAATGGAGAAGGATGTGAGGAGATATTAGTGTGTAGATCTATGTAATTACATTTTATTTAGGTAGAATGGAATGAGTAAGGAATATATTTGTTTTATTTCATGTTTGTTAACCAGGATAATAGACTTTATTGACAGTAAAACACTGCAAGTGCTTGCTGCAGTGTGAACCACTGTGATAATCACAAAAGAAAGTTAAACAAAATATATGTAGTTTTTAGAATGACATAGATTACTATGAGACAGTAATTTTTCAGACTTTGTTAGTACATATCAGAAAGCATCACACAGAACATTTCTTTAGAGGTAATCTGCTTTATAATGCTTAAATAACAACCATTTTAAATAGTAGCAGAGAGGGGGAACAACGTTCACGTTTTCTTTTTGTTAGGAAAGCAGTTTAGCTGCAATTTCCTTTATTTCAGCACATCTTATACATTTTAGATGAAAGAAGTCACATAAATGTGACATAAAAACCATGACTGGTAGCCGCAGGGGGAATCTACTGTCATTACAAGGGCTCCACTGGACTGGGATCTTAAAGGACATACAACTTTTATGCAATGTAGTATACACGTTTTACACAAAGAGTGTCACCAAACTTCTGGACATTAAAATCAGATTTAAAACTTTGAACAGTAGTTAATATATCATCTTTAGATTAATACAAAGATATTCATAAATACGCATTACCTATAAAATCTTGAAGTCATTCAGATTTCTTACGCAGTGGTGTTAGCTACTGCAAGAATGCTACATTTGAACTCAGCTTGTTAGGTCCCTTTCCCAGTGTCTGCTCTGACATAAGGAATATGAGGAAATAGAAATGTTTCAACAGTTGAAGAATATTGCATTAACTTCATTTTTGAATAGTTAAAGGTAATCTCTCACAGATGAATTTCAGTACCAGATGAACAGGACTAATTCATCACTTATGTTGCTTGAGATAGAAGATTCCCTAGCTGTAAGGTCTTGTCTTAAATTAAATGTAGTTCCCAACAGCAATCATTCACTTTTTTCCACAGTTCATCATTCACTGCTTATTATGGTGCCATTTGAAGAAAACAAGATTGCCAGTGCATAGTGCAAACTTGGAAAAGGGAAAGCTTGACTTCATTAATAATGTGAAAAGCAACAGATGCAGGTGTTAGACTTGAACAGCTGCAGGTGACTCAAACTCTGAAAATGTGATAAGTTCTAAGAATATATTGTTACTGACCAAGAGGACACCCCTGGCAGTGTTGACCATTGGTGGATCTGTCAGTAGTCTGTCATCTTTAGTGGAGAGAATTGTATGTGTAACAGTCAGCAAGACAGTTGAAATATTTTATTGTACAATAGGGTCATACAGGAATAAAAAGACAAAGGCCAAGGAGGCTGTAACTCTTGAGATAATAATTGGGTTTGTTGCTAAACTACTTTCTACAAAAAAATGACCATAGCTGCTATAAAGGAAATTAAGGCAGGAGAAAGACTAAGACTGATTTCTGTGTCAAAGTGAAAATAGTTTGAACACTGTTATGTAAGAAATGTAAAGACAATATCAATTGATGAAATCATTGCACAAATTAAGTAACCAAAACAAAAAAACATTATTAGGATTCCCATTGCCTTGAAGGTCATCAAGAAGCTTATTAATCATTTTTTTTTTAAGAAACATTCCTAACGTAAAAGGTAGAGTGAAGGCAGGAGCTCTTTATTTTGAGGATGAGTTGACCTATCCAATAAGGAATTAGTACAGGGAATAACTAAAAGTAGTTGAATGTTAAAATCTTCGGGTAGGACAAATTTATCAAACAGTGCAGAGGCTGATTTAGAATTTATACATAAACTTATTAACTATATTTCAAAATCCTTTTTTAAGTAAGAAAGTAATATTTATTCTAATAGCCTATTTAATGTAATTACTCAGAGTGATCAAGCCAGATCTGTCTTCTATAGAAAACAATCCACAGGATTCATGAAACTTGCGCCAGGGGCAGGCGTAGTGTTGGCGTTCCAACACCAAATATGGCCGGCAAGCGATCCAGGTATGAGCTGTTTCCATGTGTACTACCTGCGTACGATATGCCCGCACATCTCCTGGCCCCTGTATGCTAATTACCCCAGTTGCAGCAGCGTAGCATGCAAATGAAGGTATTTAGTGATCCAGGAAGTGGTGCAGGCATAGTGTACGCATGCAGAAATGTAAACTGTAAAAAAACGGTTTACATTTTTGCAAACATAAAATCGGAGCCATGACAGCCAGCCAAACACATGTATTATATTGTTAATATATGCCAATGGCTAAATATATAGCCATTGGCATAAAAAAAAAATATACAATATATAAAAAGAACATTTAATTTCATTTTTCACACTATCGCAAAGTTTAAGTGCTGGGCAGTGGCACGCAAACCGGATCGCAAGAAAAATAGAAAAATATAGAATAAAACCGCAATGTAACACATATCATGATTTCCCCATAATAGTCAATGGCAGGCATGTTACACCACACCATGGTGCAAGGGTTGCTAAGGGGCTGTGACAGTGTGTTGCGTGGTAGCTAGGAATTATTAGGAAATGCCATGCAAATGAGAGGAGCAATAGTGAATCACAGATTCCCCACTGGTGTAAGGATGCACTTCACAGTGTAGCATTATAATGTCGAGGTGTGCCTTTGAGATAGAAATGACATCAAGAGTGGGGTGTGTCACCTTTGCTGTAAGCAGATTGGAGTATTGCTAATCTGGTGTCCCATAGATAAGCAAAGCTGCAGGAAAGGGGTGTCTTGAACTGGCTATAGCTTTGCTTAGCTGAGAGTACACAAGGTAACTGAGTATGCTTGTGAACAGAGATTAAAATGCACTTAAACTCAGTAAATGGGTTTGTGTGGAGCGCACCAGAGCCGAAATAGGAAGGATATAGGAAAAGAATAAGGAAATGCTGCAGCAGGGAAATTGGAATACAAATGACTAATTAATACCTAGGAACCTACAGTGGGCCATTGACAACAGCTAACAAGGCTGCAAGCAGCTACCTGCAGAACAGGAAAGGGGAGGGGCTGTACTGCAAAGAAAACAGTAAAGTATCGCAGCAGAACAAAGCAGATTTGCATTATATCAGCTACAAGACACATTTTGCAACACATGACTGGGTAGGGAAAGTCCAAAACAAGAAAGACAGCAGGTGGAGGCATGCCAATAATGGGAGGGGATCCTGGTATAAAAGTGAATTAAAGGGCAACAGATTAATCAAGGCAGGTAAGCATAACTCCACACTAAAGGCCCCACACTTGCAGTACTCACTGTGAAACCCATAATTAAGATACCCTGCAGCTGGAATTGCTCATACACACCTAATGACATCAGCAGCATACATAGCATAATAGTATAAAGTGTGAAAGCATATCACACACACTTGTGTATTCCCATACACTCTGCACCATTGTTGTATACAGACGGGGAACTTTTAATATGTACATGTTAGGGGCTGCCATAGCTTTGATCCACCAGCAAGTGTTGGAGACTGAAGGTGGTGTGGAGGATGATGCTCACAACCACCCCAGGCACCAGAGGAGGAGAAGAGTGTTCAGACCCAGGGTAACCTACTAGGGTCTACATGATCTGTAGATAGTAGAGCATTACAGGGTGGACAGGGACACCCTACAGCAACTTGTGGAGCTGTGCTGGCCATGCCTCAGATCCAGAAAAAACAGAGGAGAACCCGTCAAAGTGGATACAAAGGTATGTGTAAACCTGAGAATACTAGCTACAGGTACCTTTCAAAGGCCAACTGGGGATATCATGGGGATCTCACAGGCATCAGCATCCATGGTACTTCACCAGTTCCTAGATGCCATGTTACCACATGCCAATGAGCACATATACTTCCCTTGAATGCAGGAGGAGTTGGCTAGCAATATGCATCTCTTCCACTGTGTTGCAGAATACCAAGAGGTACTGGGTGCAATAGACTGCATGCATGTACACATCAAGTCACCACCCAGTGATCAGGGTAGGGGCTACATAAACTGCAAGAGATACCCCTCCATTAACTGCCAGATCGTGTGCAATGCCCAGGGCATTATCATGGATGTGTGTGCTGGCAGCCCTGGAAGCTATCATGACTCTCACATCTGGCATGCCTCACAGCTGTATCAGATATTTGCCAGGGGGGACATCCCATATGGCCACCTGGTGGTGGATGCTGGCTATGCACTGGAACCGTGAATGATGACTTCCATCAGAAATTTACACACACCCATGCAAGAACGTCATAATGAGGCATACGCACAAACCAGAATCATCATAAAGCATGTGTTTGGGATGCTTAAATCATGGTTCTGTTGCTTGGATATATCTGGTGGAGCCTTGCAGTACTCTCCAGGCACGTGTGCCCACATCTTCATAGTATGTGCCATGCTACACAATATGATCCTGCTGAAACAGCTGTAGCACGGATAGAATGGTGAAGGGCCTCACAGCCCACCACCATTGCCAAGGGCCCCACAGGCCCCGAGGTACTCAGACCACAAACACCCTGAGCCAGCCTCAGTAGGCAGACAGAGGCATGCCCAGTATGCCCATGCCTTGGCAAGGAGGGAACGTATAGCACACACACTGACAGTGTAGGCACCTAGGGACTGACACCTTTCACCACCTGCACACACAGTAAAAATGGATGGCACACACACAAGACTACCTGTAAATTGTCACGTAAAGGCAGTCTACTGTGTGCATCCAACATAGGCAGCCCTTAACAACTGCACACACAACCGCTATTGGCACAAGGTAAGTCAACACCTGAACAGTAAATTAAGCTATCAGCATGTGCTGATGCTATATGTATAGATTCATAGGTTCAAAGATAGGTACTTGGCTAACTGCCTGAGGGCATTCATAAGCCTAGCCAAAACCTGTCAGCTTTTGCCACCCCATTGATTAATTAACTGTCCCTCTGTGGAACAGAGCCAATGGCGGGATCCCTGAGGTGTATCTACTGTTCCCCATCCACTCTTCAAGGTTTCTCTTGAGGAGTATTAGTGAGGGGCTCTGTATAATGTAATTAGGGATGTAGTTTCAAAGCATGGGGAGTTTCTGTGACAGGAATCTGTCCCTCCATCATCTTCTAGTTAATGTTGTGGCATAGTTTAGTGCACTACAGCATGTGGCTCACTGTGACATGGATTCCCATAGGTGGAGCATATCCATTAAGTCTGAGTTGGACATGGCTTTGTTGGCCAGCAGAGATCATCTCTGAGTAAATGAGATGCCACTGAGTAAAGCAGGAGTTTATTCAGTCTGGCTGCATAGGACATATGTTTGAGGCCAGTAATCCTCTTGGCAAGGTATGTTCGTGGACCGTCCAGCTGTTGGAAGTGTCTTCTGAGGTAAATCCCAAATGGGTTATTATACTCTATGATGGGAATGATCAGTGATGAGTAAAGGGGCACTATAACCTCAGTATGCCTAGATGCAAACCCTTTAGTAATCAGATGGCCTACATGGAAGGATGCCCTAACTACTTTGGAGATATGATTGTCAAAGGAGAGATCACTATCTACCTTAGTCCCAGATACCCTATTACCTTGTCTGTATTAAAGTGGTTGCCACTTATGTGTTAATATGTGGGTGTTTAGTTTTTCCAAAATGGAATGATCATACAGTTTGTGGCACTTAGCTGTAGTGCATGACTTTGACACCTTGTGTCTGTCTCTGTGAGGCCCCTTGAAGGATGTCTGTGTCAGCTGGACTGTCAATTATGGCTCCCAGTTTGCAGTCATTGCCAAACATGGTCTGCTGTAGTCCACCTGTGTTTGCCTGTACCTCTGAGAAATATATGCCAAACAGTAGGGGTCCCAGGACTGAGTCCTGTGGGACACCAGTTGTGACTGGTTAAGAGTTGGACCTGGAGGCTGCTAGTCTTACCATGTGGGTTCTGTGTGTAAGCCTGTTGGCAATCCATCCTGTGATGTATGTGTTTATGTACAGCCTGGTGAGGTTATCAATAATACCTGAGTGGGGAATGGTGTCAAAAGCCTTGGCGAGGTCCAAGTAGGATGTGTGAATCACCTCTCCCCTCATCTAATGTCTTGGTAACTGTCTGTAAGATGTCAGACAGGTTCAGTAGGCATGATTTGCACTCAACCAAGCTGACCTGGGTTGGGTCAAGTCTTTGGAGGTTACCAATGCCTTTGTCAATGAGTGCCATGAGGATGTGCTCCATAGCTTTGCAGACCAGGCTAGTCAGGCTTATGGGGTGGTAGTTACCATGGTCATTTGTGCTTCCACCTTGGTGGAGTGGAATAACCATTGCTATGCACCATTGCATGGGCATGTAGCCTGTGTAGAGGCTGAGGTTGAAATGCTTAATTAGGTGGGGGGTTAGTTTGTCTTGTAGTGTTTGCAAGATGCAGTCTGGGACACCATCTGCCTCCACTGATGCTGTGTTTTGCCATCCACCTGTGTGTCTCTGATGTCTGGGATACTGTACTTTCTGGGTATTGTTGTGGGCTCTTTAGGTGGTGAAGTTTGCAGTGAATGTATCTGCAAGGATGTTAACGATATCAGTAGGGTCAGTATATTTTGTGCTATATTACACTGGCACAGTGCAAATCTGTGTGTTACCACTTAGATCCTTGACATATCCAAAGAAGACTTTGTGGTTATCTTTTGAATCCCTGCCTATTTTCCTGTTGATGTTAGCCTTGGATGATTTCATGAGGGACCTATGTTTCTTACTAATACTGGTCATGGATGTCTGTCCTTCTTGGGTGTTGCTGTTTTTCTGGACTACTGTCCTACTTCGGTTGTATAGCCTGCTTATTGCAGGGGTCCACCAGACTGGTGTCCTTGTCTAGGAGAAGCGAGTCTTGGTTTACCAGTGATGGCATGATCCATACATACTTGTAGGTGCTTATAGAGTGCATTTGTAAATCTTTCTGTATCTTGAGCAGTGTTTTCCCTTAGCGTGGGGGCTATGAAACCTCTCACCTCTGTCTTTAGTAGTGTGAATTTAGCTGTAGGAAAGGTATTCACTGTGGTTTCCTTGGGTGGGGGAGATGGTTGGGTGTGGAAATCATCAGTGAATAGTCCATGGTCAGATCTAACCAGTGACCGGTTTACCACTGCTGTGGTGCACCTGTCGCCCATGTTGGTGATTACCACTTCTAGTATGTTTCCACCTCTCGTTAGGGAGATTACCATCTGACACAGGGCATATGAGGTGATAAATTCCAGGAAGTGCTGGGCCTGAAAGCGAGTACTCGGGTAGGTTTCCCAGTTAATGGTAGGGTAGTTGACATCAACCAATACCAGGGTGTTCGGTAAGACTGTCATGTTTTCCACTGTCTTCAGATAGGAGGAGTCATGGTCCTGAGTCTTGGAGGGTGATCTGCAGCAGGCCACAGTTTGCATTGCAGTTGTGGCTGATGTTAGCTGCACATGGATAATCTCAGAGGTATCATGCTGCCCCACTAACCTGGAGGTGTAGGTATCCCTGATGAATATGGATACACCTCCTCCATGTCTCTGTCAGTCCATGTTCTGTGGCCGAAATGTGTGGTATGGGTTGTAGTCTGGTAGTGCTGGTGTGCTCTCAGGAGCCTTAAAACAGGTCTCAGTTACTGCACAGATGTCGACATTGTCCATACGGAGGAGTGCTGTGAGTGCGTGCATGTTGTGATTACAACCCCTGGTGTTGAATAACATAACCCTCAATGATTTCACTATTGTGCTGTTTACGGAGGTGAGAATCACCTTTGAGACTTGCCTAAAAAAGGCACCATGGGGGCGCCAATAGCCTTGGCCAGTATTCCAAAGCCTAAGGCTGACACATGCAAGCTGGTATGGTATTGCTGTATGCATGTTAATCTGTGCTTGTTTCTCATCTTTCCTGTAGGTAACCTACTGGTAAGCAATAGAAAGCCTTAAACTTATACAAGTCTTCTAGCTTCCAAGATAGGCTTTTGGAGTGATTAAGTATCAGAGTTCTGTATGTTCTTGCTGTACTTAACTGTTTTCTGACTACATGGTGATTTTTCACTGTATATTGTGATCTGAAAGCTCTGTTTATTCACATATTATGTCTGTGATGGTCTGCACTTTAGAGGTTCACAGATAGGTAGTAGGCTATCTGCCTAAGGGCATTTAGAAGCATAGCTACAGTGTGTTGGCTTTCTCCACACCACTGATAAAGTAACTGAGCCTCTGTCAAGCATAGCCAATGAAGTGATTCCAGGCAGAGTTGCTGGAAGCAGTTGAGGACTGTGGTGGCGGAGGGTGATAGGGGCACTTAGTGATCTAAAGAGGGCATGCTAACATGAAATATCAACACCATTCAATTTTCCCAACAGCAGCTATAAAACTGGAGGGGCTCCCCCACCCCCTGGCTGTATGGTTCTGGGACACATGATCCCAGGGGTGTATATTCTGTTACCCATTCACACATCAAGGTTTCTCATGAAGTGTGTCAGTGAGGGGCTATGCCTAATGTAGTTAGGAATTTAATTTATAGTCTCTCATTTCATTTGTTATGTTTTTATTTCAAGAGTAAGTGACGCTCAGCGGGTTTAGGCGCCTCCGCCCTTTCCTTAGCCTAGCTTACACATAGAAATCATCTAAATAGGAAATAGGCAGAATCATGTTAATGTCAATAGTGTAATGGTTACAGCATTTGCATAGTATCTGTGCATTCCTGGTTCAAATCCCAATAATGTCGGAGATGTTTTTCATGTTAAAAAGTATACCTTAACCACAGCTTGCATATCTAGGCAGTATTTTTCAGTATAATAAACATTTGAAACACCCATATATACCCATGTGTGCTGGAGGATAAAGTCAACAGAGAATGTAATATTATGTAAGCACATAGTGAGATGTTACTTCACTGAAATGTATATATCCTGAGTAGTTAGCAGATGTGGCCATGTATCCGCACACAGGTTATAAGTTTTAAAGTTTGTTTAACTGCTGCTTTAATGTCACACAAACACTTTTAAACATGCTTATAACTGCTTAGATGAGCCTTAGTCTGGAGTAAAACACATTTTTAAAGCATCACAGGTGTTGAATCCTGGACCATGCACCCAATAGTCATGGGACTTACCACTAAGCCATCTGAGCTGTATACACGTTTAATGGTCTTTAGACTACACCTTATACTAAAGGCATTCCACAGTACTGACCACAAATGGGACAGTCACTTTGTGTACATATGTACAGTACATTGTAATGTACTGTAGTCTGTGAATCAACATATACAAGTCTACATATGTATAACTGTTACAAATAAATACTAAATATATATATATATATATATATATATATATATATATATATATATATAGATATATATATATATATATATATATATATATATATATACAGTTACAGATATATAAACATCTATGAACACACTTTGTGACACAGAAGCAATCCAAAGGAATTGAAGTGTACACAAAACACATGCAGCTCTGCTATTATAACTATTAATATTAACTTAATTCACCATAGAAGGGATGGTTGTTGTGTATGTGGAGATTGGGGTGGGGGAGGAATGATGGGCAATGAAATTATGCATCAAGGAGAGCCTGGGGTGGATGTTCAGTAAGTGAACTGGAGGGGTATACATGGAGTATGGGGACAATATAAAAAAGAAACAAAAGAAGAACCATTCTCATCCATAATACACCCTGTCAGGTCACATTGCAACACTTAATTCCACAAACATATGAACATTAACATGTATCATACATATGTACACCAACTGACTGTCACATTTGTTTTCAGTAGTTAGGAATGCCCATAGTAAAATCTAAGTTCTAAACACCATAACATTTGTACATATCTCAGATGCCTTAGTGGTAAAGTCAGTGACTGTGGTGTTCATGGTCCCGGGTTCATGACCTGCAAGGGCTGTTAATTTATTTTGAGGGCCAGAATAAGGGCTGTCGGTTGCAGGTTGATTAAAGCACTTTTAAGGAGTTGTAAGCAGTTTTGCATGGGTTTGCCCGATGGTAAGCAGAGCTTAAACACAGTTAAACGGATAAGTGCTTCACAGGTTTAACCTTTGCTTAATGTTGTGCAGACCATGGGCAAACCTGCTTACAACCGCTTAAATGTGCGTTAATCACACTTTCCTTACCAGTGCCTGTTCTGAGAGTTAAAATAATAACCACTTCCAGGATTAAAACCTGCAACCATGTACACTATCTTCAGAGTAACCTTCCACTAAGCTACCTGAGATGTACCTATGCCAGTTGTGTATTCAGACAGGTTAAAACACAAAAGGGAGGACTGTGTGGAACTAGATTAAACCGCCATGTACCCAGTGAAAGGTGTATGCTATATATATATATATATATATATATATAGAGAGAGAGAGAGAGAGAGACAGAGAGATACATAGATACATGTCGATATATAGAGATATACATATATATGTAGATATATAGATAGGTTAAAAACATGTACACATCTATGGAAGTACATATAAACTTATGCAATAATATATATTATATATCTATATATATATACACACACACACTCACATATATATATATATATATATATATATATATATATATATATATATATATATATATATATACATACATACATGCATATGTGTATACAGCATCTGAAGTGTTCAAATCTGAGTATAACATGGACCATAGCAATCACACATTCTGCCAACCCCAAACAATATGAACATAACATATGAAGAGTATATGGCAATACACTATTACAAATATGTTCTATGGACATGAGCCAAATAGGGTTACTCACCAACACAACTACAATGACTGCAAATATCCATGACAGAAATACACAGACATCTTTCATGTAGCAAAGCTTTATTAAATTCTGATGTATTGCCAAAAGGATTCAAGGACTAATAATACATGCATGCTATACAGGAAGCATTCAACAGTGCCTTAATGAATCAGCCTGCAATTACCATAGTATTAGTCCACTAAGGGATAAGTGTTCACACAGGGAAAGAATCCCCACACACATATAGAATATGTATAAAAGCAGTTCCTACACACCTGCAACTGCTATGTACACCCACTAACATCTCCCCCACACCCAAACTAATTAGAACAATACATACTGTCATACCATAACCAATTATTCACCCACTGTATGACATCTGCTGAAACCTTAACATACCTGGACAGAGACACACTAACATGGCCCTATGTGAAATAGTTGCTGTTATACAATGGAACAGCTGCTGATGTTACAGGGTTTGCTTGAACTAATCCTGTTTCAGAGGGTTAACAAGTAATTACACCAGGAAGTGTTAGCAATTACTGATTATCAGCACAGTATGATACACATTTACACCAAACTAAAGATGTCTGGTGAGCACACTGTAAACCCCGTAACATTATATGCATAGCCATACAGCCATGAGCTGGTCAAACATCCTGGCCAGACTGAAACATATGCAGAAGTATTAGGTACAAACAAACCTTGCACATGTAGCAATGTTCAGAAATATAACAGCAGTACTCACATGTAGACCAAATCTTCTAGGCATTACACACAATATATTTCTGTTTGTCTCCATACAGCTGTTGCAATAGATTTCAAACAACACTTCCAGGCTGTCTTCCTCACAAGTAAGGCAAAGGGACAACGCCCAAGTAGACTACTCAGTTATACTCCACCGTTGCTATGGTATTGGCTAAGGGAGTAGCTGCACAGCTGATGTGCATGTAATTAACTACTGTGGAACACCAATTGGTGCTCAGGATAGCATGTTACTGATCGCTAACTATAAAAGGATGCCTTGTCACACATTCAAACCATCTGTATCTACCTGCAGAATAGTACAAAATACCCAACAGAAGATCAAAACACAAACCGAAAACAATTAATATACCAGTCAATAACACCTCCAATTACTAAGTAGGTATGTATAATATTTAGTATGTCTGTGTATGTAGTACCTGTTCTGTAATAATTACAGTGTAATCAATGCATATAGTGGAAATAGCTATCTTGTAGTGATGTATTGTTGAGCAGTAGTAATACTTGTAGTATTCTATGTGTGTACTGCTGTAGATCACAAGGCAAACTCCTCATACACCACAAGGGATGATATATATGGGTTTGGAATTCACCAATTCTTTTCCAGCCACTGTCTGGGTTGGTCCAACAAGTATGTGCTATAACAGGGGGTAGTATATGTTGATATATTGTGACAGTAGACATATGTATGGGTGTATTAGTGAGATGAACATGTCAAAGGTGGGCTTACTGTGCAAATATGATTTGCATTGTGGGATATTGTGCCAATAACTGTGTAATGTACAGTATTTTAGGCATATCTGTATTCCATTTTACATAGCGTTTCTGTTATGTTATGCAAACATTAGTTATGTCTATTGGCGATTACAATACTCAATAACAGGATACATATGAATTGCAGTCATCTAACAGTTTAGCAGCATGATAGCAAAGAAAATTGGAAGAGCTAGGTAACTATCCATGCACATAAGACATGTAATATCCACCTCACTAGTATTGTTTGCAAGCAATTACAGCTGTGCATGTGTACATGTTATGCAAATGTGTAGTGACCCTTGTTACAGGGCTGGCCCAAATGGCTTTGTGCACACGTACATAGAGTGGCTATTGAGAGTAGAAATACACTGGTTGAACTTTCAGGTTTGTGTAGCCTAACCTCTCATTGCCAACCTAGCAGCCGCTTGCAAATACTGTATGGAAGGTTGTGCACAGTACTGGTAATGAAACAGATTGCATATCATCTGTAACTCCAGTGCAACATCTGCAGTAGGAGTGTAAGATATAGGAGACCGCTGCCCATGTGTAATAGCTGCTTCATAGGTGATGGCTTACACTATCTGATTATATCCTGATCATGTTGATAGTGGCAGCAGAGTCTATTGATACTTGACTCTGTTTGGGGAGTGGGTGTCTGTGCCCAACAGAGCTCATGGTTCTGGTGGATATGTGAGTATATACCCAGAAAAAGATACAGACCTGTTGACACTTGCATCATCTGTAATCAACTATCAGGATGTGATGTGCTCCTCAGGGGAGGATTGCTGCTAAAGGTAGCTACTATGTTTCTATAATAGCCAGTGTTGTCACGTCCATAACACAAATATTTACTTGTGAGCATCACTGTCTAAAACATCTTCATAACCAATATGTAAACTAAATACAGTACTTGGTACTTGTAGCACTGAATGCTCATACAGGCATGTCCACTAGTCAGCTACTGGTGTTTACTAATGTTAGCTTTGTGTATGTGGCCATCCTGGGGGAATGCAATCTCTATGCCATGTACACTGCCAAACCCACCTAACACCACACCCCACACATTGTCTGGGATGCAGCTACAAGGGTAAGCTGGAAGGCAGTCCAGTCTACAGCCATGACTGGACTGGACAGTCATGAGGTGTAGGTTAACACATGCATCTCATCACCACAACCAGCACATACCCTTACCAGAACACAGTAAGGACACCCACACATACCACCAAAAATCACACACATTCACAGAGGCTTCTAAGTATCTGGCCAAGCAAGAGACGTCCCAAGCTGGAATAGACAGACAACAAAATACAAAACCTGTATGACATAGTTTGCATAATTGTGCCACACCTCAGAACACATGGCCAGAAACATGCACAACAGTACTCATTTGTGAATGCAAACTCTAGCACTATGTTACACACCAAGATATACGAGGGCAAACATACTGTCAGCTGCCTGTCTGCCATGATTAGCCACATACCCATACACTCAGACCATCTTTTGAACTAAACACATGACTCTGGCATATTCCATGTTGTTGTGCAGGACCTGTGATGCAGTAGCCTTGACTGCATGGAAACACACATGCATGAACTGTCAGGTCTTGTAGCCCATGCAGGTATGTCCCAAGGCCTGGGAAGCATTCTGCCATTGGCCAGAATGATACTGCAGTACAGGGACAAAAGGATTGTATTCCACAATTGTCTAATGTACTGGTGTAATTCAAAGGGTATCCAGTATCTCTCTGCCTGGGATAACATGGTTGACAGACCATGATGCTTTGCCAGACAGGGCCTGCACCTGTCACCCCTAGGAATCTGGATACTGGCTAGGGCTCATGCTTTCTCTATAGTTCCTTCATCATGCAAAGTTCCAGTGAAAGTCCACTGCTGTAACAGGGATAGCCAATCAATAAACTGCGGGTCTCGCTACTCAATGATACATTTCAGAAACTCAATATGAACTCACTTATGTCAATCCTTAATATGGAGAACATATCTGTGCAGTGAGTGAGATATGGCTCAATGCTCCAGAGAGCACCTCTGCATGTCCATGTTATAACACATACCTCACCTCTTGGCCATTATCCTTTATTGGAACACACAGGCCACAGGATATGTACACCCCCATACTAGTTGCACTTGCATAACTTCAGATGCAGTATGCTGAGCAACTACCTTTGTGCCAAAGTGGAATCCAAATTGCACCTTGCGACAGATAACCCACCATGCCACAGAATTCCCAACTGTCATATTGTGCTGTAATGGGGAATATTAGGTTTGAGACAGAAAACCATAATAATGGCTACTCTCAACTATCCCATTATGAACTGGGAAGACTCATGTACCAACACCTGTGCTCGATGCATGTTGGATTTCATCAACCCCAATGACCAGGATCACCATAGTCACACAAACAGGGCTAACAGTATGCTACACATAGTCAGTCTCCAAAGCCAATGTTATGCTTCTTAAGAGCGAAGTGGTGACTGTCATGGCACCCATGCAGATGGACAGTGCATATGCAAATGCTGAATCCTGCACAAATGCACTTTAAGCACTGACATAAGTGCAGTGATTGTGCCATTGAAACAGAACCAAGATTCAACCAAACACAAACAGGAAGGCAAACTGGTGGTACCCTGCCTTAAACTGTACCACATAAGGTAGTAACTGTTGCAAGAGTGAACACACATGAGTGGAGGTGATCCCTGGTCAGCCTCAGTAAGATGCAGATACACCATATAAAGCTACACAAAGCTACTGTGAAACTAATCAGCCACATATTATGTGGCCAACCACAGAGCATTCTATAGCTGTGTCATGAATCGTAATGGCAACAACAAGACCTGCCATGCTGCACAGCACTATGGCATGAGAAGTACTGCACCTACAGAAATCGCACCTGTTCATCCACATAAGGTCTTGGATAACCTAAAGCCACACTCACCTCCCCACCAATAGGTACACATATTTATATATTCATGTACAATACAGAGACCCTGTAATAACAACTATGCAGGTACAAGCTGCACTCTCTAAAGCCATACATACAGCTTGCATGGGATCTGTCAACATCCCAGGGTGTATCCTACACAAATGTCAGAATAATTTGCTCTCTGCATACACATCATGTTCAATCATAGCTTCATGTCAGGCTGTGTACACACTGAATGTTGCACAGCAACAGTTATCACATCCCACAAAGGGGGAGACACCACTGATAATGGGAAATAGTGCACTACTACCCTGTTGAGTCTGGTCTGTAAGGCCATGAACCTTGATCAACTTATTTGATGTAGTCAGTACAGATGTATATGACAGTAAGGTTGATTCACACAGCATATCATGACCTTGCCAGGTCTTAGGACACCATCTCCCATATTGTGTTCCAGCTGCTCACGATAAACTAGATGCATATTCCTATGTCACAGGAGTGGTTGGCAACTGGACTACTGGCAGAGCCAACACTACAGAAGGTGTCTGACTAATACACACACATCAAACCAGTGCCAGCGTCAGTAATACAGGGTTAATTCCTGGTACTCCCCCTCATTGTTATCTGTACCACACAGACTAACACAGAAGGCATCTGTATATTGAAGTTTGCATATGACTATGAACTAGGAGCAATAGTTGACTCAATGAGTGCTTCGGGAAACATACAAAAGGGCCTTTGTAAGTCAGATGTGTGGTATGTGACATACAGCCACAGTCTGACAGCTAAGTATTGCATTGTCATCCCCATGTTAAAAAACCTGTACCCATGAACTACCACCTAGGTAGAGGTCAACATAATGGAAACTGTGTGTGTATGGGATGCAGCTGGACATTAGTCTTTCCTTTGATGGTTACTTCACCACACCAGTCAGGTAGTCATAAGTGGCACCCCTAATCATAACAGGGTGCCATCCATGAATATAGAGATCATTGATCAGCCATACTCAACACTCGACCCATAATAGATCACATATTTTCTTTAAGGGTTATTAGCCATGTTCAGATGGCCTACACTGGCCTTCCCAATCCCTAGTTTCACTATGTAGCATGATGCCTACCCTGAATAAAGCCATGTCCAACACAGAGATGTTGGACATACTACACTTACACATCCTGATTTCAAATAAACACATACTTCATGGACATCCACCTTTCTAGTACAAGGATCACAACATGTCTGACAGATCCCTGTCCCATACACTTTACATACTTCTGCCATACTATGCATCCCTGTCCAGCAAAGCTGCACATTGTCCCTCTTTGAGACATGGTGTGATGACTGCATGGCAAATATATCAGTAACCCTGTGGATCACTTCTGTGGCACTGCTTGAACTGGCCACTGTAACTTAACTGTCTATTGGCTACAGCTAGGTAACATTTCAGCCTAGGCTCATAAATGGCCCAAGGCATATAGCCTACTAGTTCACTATGACCATTCATGCTATAGTTGATACCCAACCCTGCAAATACCATCAAGCTTGTCCCATG
The DNA here is from genome assembly GCF_019279795.1 of Protopterus annectens. Taxonomy (NCBI): domain Eukaryota; kingdom Metazoa; phylum Chordata; order Ceratodontiformes; family Protopteridae; genus Protopterus; species Protopterus annectens. Next base: position 148,268,215 of record NC_056729.1, on the reverse strand, counting down.
TGTTTCACATCACATGTGCAACACAGGTAATACATGGCAGGATGCTAAACTGATGTACAGTGCAATGTAGATGTATATGGCAAAACACATACATGTAAAACTTTCCGTGAGCAAGTCTGCAGGGTCACAGGTCATGTCCCTTAAAACTGTGTATGACTATATATGTCACATATACACAGCATTATGGTCTATTGCATTAATGTGAACAAATCCAGGCATGTGCTGATAGGTAAAGACACCAGTACAGGCAAACAGACATGCCCACATCAAGACAACATCCACATGGAGTATGAGCAATGTCATCACTTGACACACACATATATGATGATAACATCAAATCACCAGTACGTGTCAAATGTGTGTGAGTTAAACATGTCAGTGGTGTTAGTGTCATGTAGATTTGCAAAGACATATTTGTAATCTTAATAAATGTGATACACATGTATGTTTAGCTATACTTCTGTACTTCTCTGTGAGTTATTGTGACCTGTCTCCATCATTATGGATTCCAAGTATGCTGTGTGCCAGACTGCCACCATACACCTGTTTGGAGGATGAGGTCCTCATTCCATACCTCCTCGACAACCATGTAACACTCTTCAGCCATGCGCCACAGGATGCACAGCAGCGGGATGCCCAGTGAGAGGAACTGCGCAGGAGGGTAAATGATGGTGGCGGCCACAATCTCATGTATCAGCAGGTGTGCCGGCATGCATCGACATCATTAGATGGGCGAAACAGCATCCAAATGCAATCGACAGGGAACAGGGTGCAACAGGTGGGGGGCCACTCACCCAGCCCCCACTCACATGTACCGAGGAGCTACTGACCAACCTGGAGACACTTGCAGAACTCCATCCACAAACTTTAGCTGGTATTGTGGAGGTGGGTGTCTCACAACCACTGAGCCTGGAGTTGCCTGGTAAGGCACTACTGCACGTATAACACAACTATATTTCATATAGTTACATGTGTTACTGTACAATATGTAATGTAACATCATTTGCAAGGCATGTATGCACACATGCCACATACCATAGTTTGCTACTCTATGTATGCACAAATGTGCATACTCCATAGTATAGTCTATTGTACTGGCTTATGTGCTAACATGCACATTGCACCCTGTAGCTATCACACAGGTGTGGCTAATGATCTTACTGCTATGACACTCCTATTTAGATACCTCTGGTGTTTAGCAGCGACAGCAGCCTGTGGCAGGTGAGATTGCTTTTATTTATCAGGCTCGATAATGCACAGATCATATTAATTGCATGCTATCTGCCATGTGGCCATTTAACACACGTACACATAATGTACTGTGGACCTGTTAATATATACAGGTCAGACCTGCAATGCATCACAGTGGTTAGCCATGTGGAATAATTGAAGACTATATAAAACACCTACACTAAACCTTACAAACTGTCATTGCCAGATGTGTGGACAGCTGTGAATACAATGGTGGAGGTGTGGCTCACTGTAGGGACATGTACTACAGATCAACATTACACATGTGGGGAATACAAACAGTACTATACAGAGAGCATATGTGTGCACACAATCTAAATGTTTTGGAGCTGGAGTATGACCAGCCCACATGATTCACCCTTGTGGATTATACCCTTGCTATGAATGCCACACAATGTCATGTGCTATCTGACATGTCCATGACATGTAGTGGGCTGACTGCAACACTGCTTAACTATCCTGAAAAAGATGATGACTCACATCTGAAACATACCACCCTTTGTCTGCATAACCCTGTCCTCAGTGGAGCATATGACATCTATGGGTGTATGTCATATGGGACAACACTGTCATGTGAAATAAATGCCCATAACAACCATTGGACAAAACATGTTTACACATGGCCATGGAGGATGGCCACAGACATGAAGCAACACACACAATAGAAGTGATGTACATGTCTGTACACCCTGTTGTACATTGGCCCAACACAATACAACTATGGCCTTTGTGTAATGGTGATATTGCAGATGTGAAACACTAAACATCATACAGGCTTGTGCACAGCTTGTGTAGGCATGACATCAAACCACCACATAACATGTCTTGAACATCATGAGTGTGTCACGACATGAAAGCATTCACCTATACAGTACCCAAATATATACATGTGTTGCACAACATACACATACAACCACATCAGGCCACAGATACAGTACATTCATATTGCTGGTGTCAGACATCACTGTCATGCTTGCTCCTCATGTCTGTGAGGTACACAGATGGCATGTGGGACATGGAGTACTGCTAAGTTAGCCATGTCTGGGCACAGTTACCAGGCATTAGCAATATGGTTGCAGATGTGCAGGGGTGTCATCTGTATACCCTACAGTGACCTGTGTCACACATTCCACATTATGGTATAGTGTGTATACACCTCAGTGACGTGGGTCACTTTCCACATTAGATATGTATTGTATCTGAACACAGAGAAGAGGCAAAAATGAGCAACGGAGCACAGACCCAAGCACACTGGTTTATTAAAGGCAATATTGTTAGCACAAAACACGCTTTCGGCGAGCCCAATGTCTCACCTTCTTCAGACAAAATTACAAACCAACTAACTAACACTTTTATATAAAAAAGGATTTCAATAATCAGCAGTCAATCAATTCTAATTAAATCAGTGCTACTTATCTAATCAAATTAATAAATGTAAAACAATTTAAAAAGATAGCTTAGTTCAAATTTAAAAACCTATAAAACAATTTTAAACTTCATGATTAAACATTGTAAATATAAATAAATTTATAAATTAAATATATGTACAGATACTTATATATATGTGTGTATATGTGTACTTGTACAAATAAACAAATAAATATACACATATATTTATAAAAATGTGTGTGTAAATATATAAAACACACTAAATAGTAACCTAAATGCATTTTGAAATCTTTATATATTAACATCTTTATAACAACATAATACTAGATGCAAAATCATCTTAAATAGATGGTTACATAGTCCATAAAACACACAGCATTCCTCTATTTAGTTAATGTACTTGGTTCATTTAAAACCAAGGACAAAACATATTTCCATTTTTATATGTGTATATATACAACAATTTATGCAAACTGGCATCATGATTCACCACTATATGTCTACCTTTTTGTAGATAACAGTTTAAGAACACAGGCAATGGATACGTACTCATTTAAACCTGGATGCGTATATGCACATGTACGTATCTGCCAAACCAGTTAATTTATTTCTAAATGAATCTGCCAAGGGCCACCTTTGTTATCCACCAAACTTCTACCCAAGACTGTAAACTTAAAACAGTGTCCAGGACAAACATTAATGTGCCTTGCGAGGGCATTATTCAAATCCTGCCTAGCTATAGCATAAGTATGTTCATAAATGCGCTGTTTAAGCTTTCTTTCTGTTTTCCCTATATAGAAAGCAGCGCATTTTTGACATAAAGCCAAATAAACCACACCATTTGTGTCACAACTATGTTTCCCTATTATTTTATATTCTTCATTCCTAATCTTGACTTTTGAGTCAGTTAATACATGCTTACATTGGTTGCAAGCCCCACATTTAATCATTCCTGAAGTACGTTGACTTAAAGGTTGTGGTTTAAGCTCTAGCAAGGATTTTAAGTTCCGCCCTCTTCTGAAAGTTAATTTAGGAACCTCACCTAACTTATGGGACAAATAATTGTCTTCAGTAATCAAGGCCCAATATTTGTTGAGCACCTTCCTAATTTCAAAATGGTCCACTGAAAAGGTACAAAAAAATCTCATTCCAGAAGCAGACTGGTTCGTAGTGTCAGCACCTGGTCTAAATAGATTAGTGGAAGCAGTTTCCGAAATATTAACATCAAAAGAAAGAATAGGTTTGTAAAAACCTGATCTTCTTTTGTTTACTACTTCTGTTCTAATGTCAACAAGCAAAGAAACCGGATACCCTCTATTAAAAAACATTTGACTCAGATGTTCACATTCCAACAAAAAATCTTCAAATTCAGAAATCATTCTGGCAGCTCTTACCATCTGGCCTTTAACCACTGCTTTCTTTTGATAACTAGGGTGTGAACTCGTGAAATGCAGGAACGCATTGGAATAAGTGGGCTTTCGATAAATAAGGCTCTTATATCTTAAATTTATCTCATCTTTAATAATCAAGATATCTAAATAGTTAATACTAGATTTCTGCAAATTATGGGTAAACTCCAGGAAAGATGTTGTACTTGTAATAGTGTTTAAAAATTTAGGGACCTCGGAGGGGGACGCTTTCCAAATGAGGAACATGTCGTCCTGGTACCTTGTGTACCAGGTGACATTGTTCATGAAAGTAGCATCAGTGAACAAAAAGTTATTTTCCCAGTATGTGGTGTTGAGCTACATCCGTTTTTTCTGATGGTAAAGTTGTATTTTCCCAGTATGCCAACACTCCATTGGCGAAACTCCCTCCGCAGGGTGACCCCATGGCAACTCCTGATTTTTGAAGATAGATTTTGTTATCAAATGACATAAAGTTGTTATTTAAGACTATTTCTAGTAGCGTCTCAACTAAATATGTCGTATTGTTATCTATTTTCTTATCAAAAAGAAATTCACGTATCCATTGAATACCCAGTTCTTGTGGTATGACAGTATACAGATCCTTAATATCAATAGTCAAAAACCAGGAGTTTACATCAAAAGGAATCTTCTTAATTTCTTGGAGAAAACTCCAAGAGTCTTTACAAATCTGAGGTTCCTGATTGATTAAGTGTCTTAATATACTGTCAACATATTTAGCACTTGCAAAAGTAATAGAACCACGCCCATCCACAATGGGACGAAAGGGTGGTTGTAATAAAATTTTATGAGTTTTTGGAATGCCAAACAAGACCGGTAACCTAGGGGCTAGCACATTTAAGTATTGGTACAAATCAAGGTCTATAAATCTTTCAAGAAATAAATCCTCAATCATACCCCTAATTTTTACATAAGCAGTGTTAACTTCATTAATACTCACAACTTCATAGCTATCAGTATTTAAAAGGGTTACCATTTTCTGAACATACACAAAATTGTCCATAAAGACTAAACCGCCCCCCTTGTCCGGCTTCATAACTCCTATGTTGCAGTTTTTTAATAACACCAAAAACTCTCTTTCATCCCTAGTGGTATTATGATGCCGTTTATAAGAGGGTTTATTCACCTTAAGAGCTTGTAAATCATATTCACACATCTTTTCAAACAGACGTAACGTGTTGTGTAGTGGGGGGTTGTAAGCACTAGGCACTCTAAGGGTACCAGATGGGAATATTCTGTCACCCATCAATATTTTTAGATTGAGTTTTCTGACAAATAACTTAAGGTCAATGATAGTTTTGACCAAATCAAATGACATGTCAGGCACAAAAGATAACCCTCTAGAAAAAAAACTCAACTAAGTTAGAATCAATGTCAAAGGATGTATAATTATAAATTTTAAAGTCCCCCTTAGAGTCCGTTAGTACCACACTGGGTCAGAAAAATGATCTATCATCTCCTGCGTTGGGCTCTGCGGTTCCTGTAATTGCCCTGATTGTTCCTCCCCTGTCCGTTGACTTGTCTGACTTTTTTGTTCCTGGGAAAACCCTGCTGGTTGTTAGAATTGTCACAATTGTTTACAGAAACTTCTTCAAAGGAATTGTTATTACTATTATCAGTTCTGTTAATATTTGTATTAACAGATTTACTGGCGTTGCTCAAAAGCCTTTCGCTTTGACGAAGAGGCATATCTTCATTGTCATGAGTTTCCCGCACTAAATTTTGCTGGCCATTAGCTACATTATGCATTTCAACTTGATTGTTTCCATCCGAAACTGAGTTTTGCAGCTTATTTGACAAAAATGGAGGTCGAGGATAAGCTTTGTTTATACGATATTCATTAATGTCCCTGTTAATCTTTTTCATTTTATTATTAATAAGCTTTCTAATAGTAGCCTCAATGCTGGTGAAAATACGCAAGTACTCATATTTATATCTAATAAATTCTGAGTCCTCCTTAATGTTCTCTTCAAGTCTTGCAAGTTCAGTTTTAAAACAATCAACCTCCTTCTGATATTGTACAATCAACAAATTCATGTACTCAAAGCCCTGCTGATCAAACAGGGCTAACAAGTCTTTATGGAATTGTGAACCTTCCACTAATCCGACAGGAAAGCGCCATTGCCGCAAACCTTTCGGAACCAGTTTCTTGACCAAACATTCTTTTAAATACGAAATTTCAAGTTGCAGTTTCCTGCACTTGAACAGTTTAGAGTCAAAAACGGTAATAAGATAGGATAAGTCACTTACATTCTCTTGACTGCCTTCAATAACGCCTTCGCTAGTTTCGTCACAAAAAAAGTTAATGTGACTGAAAAATCCATTAATTGAAGGGCATCCTGTGACGTTAGAAGTAGGAATGGGGCTTCTTGCCTGCTCACCATTTGTTGTACGGTTCCTACTAGCCTGTCCAGGCTGGATGTCCGAATTACCTAGGCAGCGCAAAGAACCGGAACTAATAGTAGGCAAAGCACCAGAAGTGCTTATTGAGATCATCCTCGGTGCCTCAAGGTTATTAGGCAAAAGTAAAGGTAAAGAATGAGTGCTTGACACTGGCAGAAGTGGAGAACCAGCGCTTTGCACTCCAGGTATGCTAGTAGCTTGTAAAGCATCCACCTTTTGTGTTAGCTTGTCAACACGATCCATGACAAGCTGCAAAAGGAGAGTTAAGTTGCCTTTAGCATTCGCTTCGTTGGCAGAACTCTCCTGTGTGGGTGAGTTACCAGCACCACCATCCCTCTGTGAAAATAAGGATCCTTGGGTTAAAGTGCCCGAACTGCTCATGGTCAAACACAAACTTCGAAACCACGTAACCAAATCAATACACAAACCGAGAAGAGGCAAAAATGAGCAACGGAGCACAGACCCAAGCACGCTGGTTTATTAAAGGCAATATTGTTAGCACAAAACACGCTTTCAGTGAGCCCAATGTCTCACCTTCTTCAGACAAAATTACAAGCCAACTAACTAACACTTTTATATAAAAAAGGATTTCAATAATCAGCAGTCAATCAATTCTAATTAAATCAGTGCTACTTATCTAATCAAATTAATAAATGTAAAACAATTTAAAAAGATAGCTTAGTTCAAAATTAAAAACCTATAAAACAATTTTAAACTTCATGATTAAACATTGTAAATATAAATAAATACATTTATAAATTAAATATATGTACATATACTTATATATATGTGTGTATATGTGTGCTTGTACAAATAAACAAATAAATATACACATATATTTATAAAAATGTGTGTGTAAATATATAAAACACACTAAATAGTAACCTAAATGCATTTTGAAATCTTTATATATTAACATCTTTATAACAACATAATACTAGATGCAAAATCATCTTAAATAGATGGTTACATAGTCCATAAAACACACAGCATTCCTCTATTTAGTTAATGTACTTGGTTCATTTAAAACCAAGGACAAAACATATTTCCATTTTTATATGTGTATATATACAACAATTTATGCAAACTGGCATCATGCTTCACCACTATATGTCTACCTTTTTGTAGATAACAGTTTAAGAACACAGGCAATGGATACGTACTCATTTAAACCTGGATGCGTATATGCACATGTACGTATCTGCCAAATCAGTTAATTTATTTCTAAATGAATCTGCCAAGGGCCACCTTTGTTATCCACCAAAATTCTACCCAAGACTGTAAACTTAAAACAGTGTCCAGGACAAACATTAATGTGCCTTGCGAGGGCATTATTCAAATCAAATTCATGGCTATGAACTGTGTCTGTAACTCACACTTTATAGCAATAGTGAAGTCACATGATGCCCTGCAATGGCTATGCACATCATATTTGTAGGGTGGACTGACAACATTGTGTCAGCTGAAGGTCCATGTTAGTATAACACGTCCCTGCATTGGGAAACAATTACCTCACTGTATATTTGAAAGGACACCATTGTGTTAAACATGTATGCATGTCATTCAACACTTCAGCAGAAGACATGTCATACTACATGTGACTGGCAAGAACATATGCCACATCAGGCTGGTGTACTGTTAACCAGTGCTGGTCTGTGGCACCATTGCAAAGTAGGGACAACCATGTCAAACATGTGTGTACAGCCACATGCACATTGTCTGTAGACTCAGCTCAGGGCTAAGCAGAATAATGTTGAACAGACATGCACTGCTTTGGGGGAGATATGCAAGCTAGGGCTCAGGCAAACATCGTATTCACTCAACATACCCATCTGCTCATTTCCTCCTCACACATAGGGGTAGTGGCCAATACAAAGCATCTGTGGCAGATGTACAAAGGTCAGTGATGGTCTGTTAACATGTGGAGTATGTTGCACAAAACATGACAGTGCGGTGCAACGGTGCATAGTGCATGCATTGTGTTGCAGGTTTGGGGCATAACCTACTAACACAAATGGTGCAACACAGGGATGTATGCTTACTACTACTATAATTGTGTAAGGTGCATGCCTTCTGCTATAACACATGCATGCTGTTGTGTGCAACTCAGGGATGTATGATAACTACCACTATAAATGTCTAAGCTGAATGCCTTCTGCCATATCACAAGCATGTTGCATGCCATTGGGTGTCATAGCATGTGTCTTTGTCTGTGTCTGTGTATACGTGTCTGGGTGTGTGTGTGTGTGTGTGTGTGTGTGTGTGTGTGTGTGTGTGTGTGTGTGTGTATGTGTCTGTGTGTGTGTGTGTGTGTGTGTGTGTTTGTGTGAGTGTGTGTGTGTGTGTACTGTGCTATATAACTTGTAATATACAGTTCTTGTCTGCCCCTCACAGATGTTGATGTTGGTGCATTGCCCTCCTGCAGTCCTCCTGATGTCATTGTCCCCAAAGACTCTAGCAGTGATGATGAAAGTATGACTTGAGGTACAGGCAGGGTTGTCAGGGGCTGAAATTGTGCCATTGGTTGCCATTCCACCTGCATCCCCCTCATCCCCGCACGCAGATCTCATGCCTACACATACCCCATCACTAGTGGCCATAGAGGAAGGACAGTTGGAGGGTGGTAGCATAGAACAGGAAAGTGCGGAGACTATGGAAGGTGTGCCTGCACACCATGATCCCAGCCAATTGACTGGTGATGTCTCACACAGGCATGTGCCCAATGCTGCTTGTAGGAGGACCTCTGGCCAACATGCCCCTGCAAAACATAGCACATCAGCTGGTGTCACCAGACCCATGTTTCAGGCTGTAATGGAGACACAGGCACATGCTGAACAGCACAACAGAGAAGGTCTGAGGCTTCAGAGGGCTGCTGTCCATTCTATAACTGACAACATCCAGGCAATTGCAAATGCTCACCATCATCTTGCAGATGTTTTGGATAGACGATTGGGTGACATGGTGGGAGTCCTTGACCGTGGCATGTTAATCCTCGAGTGTGGAATGTCTATGCTGGAACATCTGGTGGAAGTGGGGCGTCGGACACATGGATGTAGGCCAGCTACATCACCTGTTGAAGGTCTACGTGAACATGCTATTTCACATGCCCGCTCCCATAGTGGTGGTAGCAGCAGCAGTGTAGCTGGTGTTGTGCTGTCCACACCAGGACACAGCAGGCCACGTGCATGTGGTCCTGGATGGTCCCAACAGGGACACAGTTCCAGTGGACATATGTCATCAGACAGTACCCAATCTGGACCTCTGCCTGGTAGTGCCCATTCAACCCCTGGCAGGCGCAGGTCACGTGGCCATGCCCGGACACCATGAACTGTGAAACCTGCCCTGTACAGTCTACAGCTGTCAATAATACCCCTGTGTAGGCCAGCCACATGCCAGACCTGTGTGCATACACACACACACACACACACACACCAGAAACAAATGTAGGGCACCTCAACACACAGGCATAACATCCACACATGCCCAATGAGATCAAAGGCTCTAACCCACACACATGATGTCATCCAATGGTGCAGAATAGGCCTCTGGCAAACATTATCACCCTGTGCATATGATGATGCCTGTACCGCACCCCTGTCATCCACGCCATTGGTGCAGGGACATGCTCATATGATCAGATGCACAGGATGAACATACTAGAAAGACAATTGTTGAGTGGTATTGACAGGCAGCAGACATACCATGTACTACAGTTTTAGAATGCATTTTGTACTTTCAAAAGTATGTATCATGTGTAGCAACAGTAACTGCATGTTGATCTTGATGTTCTGCCTTCCTCTTTCAGGTGTAATTGCATGTGCCGGGAGATGTCAGTGTTTGCAGTTAGTGTCCCATATGTAAATGTAGACTACTCACAGGTCTGTATGACAATACCTGCATGCAGTTTGTAGCTTCAACATCACAGTTATAATCTCCCAAGTTTCAAACATGTTTACTGATCTAATGATCCAAGAGCATGATAGCTGTGTAGTAAGCTACTGTGGCCAGAGCCATCACATCCATAATGGGTGACATCACAGGTATAGTTACCTGGAGCAGGGAGGAGGTAAAAGAATGGCATAGCAGATGATAAGGGTAAAGGCGGCTTTGCATTGGGAAGCAGTAATACCTGCTCTCATGACAGGATACATAAACTCAGGGATTCACAGACACAGTAACACACCCACACACTCAGGGATTCACAGTCACAGTAACACACACACACAGTTGCCAGTGTTGGGATGAGAACCCCTGCCTATGTGCAAATCATCATTATAGTACTACACAATTACAAGACATGCCACAGAGATTACACATGTACAGGTATTCTGAATGGCCTATGATCGAGGACATCAACCGGGATACTAGAGTGCGGTGAGTGCACGTGGGGAGGGGAGGTCATCAGAAGGATACGTAACAACAAGCCTCACCCCAGCGCATACATGTTTACAGGCGGTTAGAATGCTCTTCTAAGACTGATGACATCAACAGGTATACTAGATTGCATTGAGTGGATGGGGGAGGGGGTCTTATCATTTCACTATGGTAAAATACAGTTTCACTCCAGGGACAAGACAGCCATACATATACACACACACACACAGGCACACACACACACACACACACACACACACACACACACACACACACACACACACACACACACTGCGGCATTCACAAAGATATACACCTATGTCACACACTTACATACACTTGACATGTGTGTGGTTCAAACACCTGCCTATGTCTTGCTTTCTGCACTTCACTCTGTACAGATGTCTACAACAGTGTACAGGAGAGTGAAAAACATTTGGGATATATTCCCCACCATACGTGACATATATGGACACACACACACACCCACACATGCCAGTACTGTGAATCAAACACCTGCCAATCTCATGATAGGTATTACAGAGTGACAGCACTATCGCAAGCACTACAAAGCATATTGACTCTTTCCTTTGCCAACCATGCCAATATATGCACAATATATGCACAGGGGAGGTGTTACTGTTCCAGGTGTCAAGAGGTTTGCCTTCAGTGTCACCCTTCCTGCATTCTACGTTGTGTGTCTTCCCCTTCATTTAACAAAACCATAGCTTAACAGTTACACAGGTTATTGTAGGAATGGTTGTAACATACCCGTGAGCTGTACACAGTAATCATTCATCTACAAAGTAGCCCCAACACTTAGTAGTTATGTCCAAACATTTGCCCATACCTAAAGTACAGCTTACTGTACTTTGAGCATATCACCATATACAGTTGTCAATGTTGAGGCTGCATTGCAACTGCATGATGTACTAAGGCAACAGTCACCTTCAAACATCAGACACTGCACATGCATGGAATCTAAACACACATCAATACATGTACACATATGCAGTCTCCATCAGTAAGTGGACTAGCAGGTCAAGAGGATACATTCCACATCTTCCGCACACCATGTGTGAAACCTAGCTGAGCATTACACCATAATGGATGTTGTATTCATGTACTGGTAGGACACACAACCACCTTTACTGAGTGGCCAAGTGTACATTTATGCCAACAGCACATCAGCAAGACACACACATGTCATGATCCCACAAACTGTTAATTGACAGTTTCACTGTGAAGCCAGGGCACTGTAATGGTCAACAGTGAGCTCATCGTATTTGCCACACACACATCATATTTTCCACATACACCTCATGATTACTTGAAGTGTGCCAGCAATGTGCTCTGTTTGAGCTAGGCATTACACTTATTCAAGCATGTGTGAGGTCTGTGACTTGTAAACAACTCACCCCAGCACATTCTGGCTATTGTGGTAATAAAGTTAATGTCCAGACAGCACACAGCATGCATGGCTTGCAATTGTTGACATGGAGTATATGTAGGAGATTTGGGCACACATGGCTGTACATGTCATGGACATATCACCTGTAACTACTCAGAAACATACAGAGCATAGCTGTATTCCCCTGAGTCTGTCAATACAAGCTATGTGTGTAGGTCCTATGATCCTGTTATTTGGGTATGTTTGTAGGCATTGCATTAGGTGGACATGTCTAATAACATACATGCCACATGGGTTGTTGTATGATATGATAGGTGTTATGGGTAACCAGTAGAGAGGGAATATTACCTCTGTCAATATAGATATCAAACCATATGTGCTGTTAGAATTCAGCAGCCATGGACCTGTCTTCCATGTGCATGTGTGTAATGAATGTAGCCATCTGTATGTACAAAGGACAACAAGAGCAATGGTATTCTCATTTATGTTGTATGAGTGTGGGATGTACATATCCAGGGCAGGTACATCTAGGTCATATCCAACCATGAGGGTGTTGTTTACTGGTGTACAGCAACAGTCAACTGTGTTAATGCTGACAACATCCAAGGGACCATGGTATGTGTACAACTGACCTGGTTACAAACAGTGGTATTATTGCATTGCATAACACATTATGCAACTGTATCAGTACATGGGTACTTTGCACATTTGATGTAGGGCTCTGTGCAGTCCACCAGTCGAAGGTCATTTAGTGTTCTACCATAATATTTCATACCACATGTATGGATGTGTGTTGGTAGTCTGAGGACATGGTGGTGGATGTATATGAGGATACTACGTAGACTGTAGCTTTTGCCACTGTCACCTGTACCTGACACATCTGTGATGAATTATGTCGGAGTAGTGGTCTTTACTTGTGAGTAGTCTTTATGGATATGTGAACACCACCACCTGGAGTGGTTCATACCAGTGTCATGGCCCGCATGTCTGGATCTGAGTTATATGGTGGTAGTGCTATTGTGCACTACAGAGCCTTTAGCCAGGTGTTCCCCACTGCACAGATGTCAGTATTCCCCATTGTAGGGTCTACATTGAGTAAATGGATTACGAAAGCCACATATCTAGCACTGGTTAGCATAAGCATCCCATGCAATTGTCTTGTAGGTGTCAGGGTGTTACCTCTGTGTTTAGGACTTGTGCCTTGGAATGCCACTATATGGGTAAATGCGACCTAGGTATTATCCACACTCCCTTGATTCATGGATGCATGTGCTCTGTGACCAAGGCATGTCTCCTTTCAGTCATGACATCCCGGAATGACAGACACTGGACAACATCATAATTACAGCAGGACATTGGCTCATTGTTTTGGTCAAGCAGTTGCCACTCATACGATGACATCATTGCGAGTGGCAGTATTGTGCTTGGTATCAAATGCTACATCTAAAGTGATGGACAGCAGCAGACATTGTGTAGATGACCAATGTTAGATATGCTTAGTGGAGCGGTCCTGCTAATGTCAACTACTAACACAGCCGGGAGAGGTCATCTTGACACCTGCACCTCAGTACCATTAGACAATGGGGCTCACATATTATGCTTGCACATGCCACTGTTCCAAGTATAATGCCACTGCCCACAACCTGATATCAATGTATGCCTGTCAGGGCAGCAATGTGTGTGACACATGCTGTAGTTGGCATCCACCTCTGTGTCTCAGTTAACCTATTGCCTTTCACTTGTACTTTACAAAAAACAGCACCAAACCAGGCATGTCCAAGGGTCAGCTTCTAGTGATTTTTCCTGTCCACCTGGTAAATCTGGGCATACTGGGGTAATGCAGCAATTGCCTCGTGTACACAGACAACCCTCTCCTCCTACCACCCATCACTACAACCTGTGAGAGATGCACTTACATAGCCAAAATGGAAGCAAAGCTCTCTCCACCCAAGATTGTGCTAGACAGTCAAGAGGAGAAGGTTAACACCCACACTACACATCAAGCAACACATAGCCCTTCTAAGCCCACACCACCAACACCCATATATAGCAACACTAAATCCACATATGCAGAGGCCCTTAACTGTAACCTGCCCAAGCAACAAGGACCTCTGAAGCTGAAACGCAAACAAACACCAATCACAACCAAAGTGTCACATAGTTCATAACACCAGTGTGCCACCCAGCAACAGCCCCTAAGGCAAGCCAACATACCTAACACTTTAGTCATAGGTGACTCTATAGTCCGGCACACTGATGTCCCACTCACCAGGTTGAACAAGGAGAAAATTACAGTCAGCTGCCTGTCGGGTGCCAGGATCTGCCACATAATGCATGCACTCAAGTCACTCCAGAACAAGTACAAATATGACTCTGTCATTGTCCATGTTGGAGTGAATGACTTGAGATTTACCTCCCTGGACTACATAAAAAGAGACATGGAAGAGCTCTCAGATCATGTGGCCCAGGCAGGTATGACCCTAGGCCTGAGTAGCATCCTGCCTTCGCCCAGAATGATACCACAATATAAGGACAGAATGATTGACTTCAACAATTGGCTAAGCTTCTGGAGTTATTCAAAGGGGATCCAGTATCTGTCTGCCTGGGATGCCATGATCGACAGACCACAATGCTTTGCCAGAGATGGTCTGCACCTGTCGCCCCTGGGATTCAGGTTACTGGCTAAGGCTCTTGCCACCCCTATAGTGCCTTTTTTAGGCAAAGTTCAAAGGACAAAACCACCACCGTAACAGGTACAAGCATGCAAAATCTGAAGGTAATGCTACTCAATGCTAGAAGTCTAAACCTCAAAATGCACTCTCTCGAGGCACTCCTAAAAATGGAGAACATTG
The DNA here is from genome assembly GCF_019279795.1 of Protopterus annectens. NCBI lineage: Eukaryota > Metazoa > Chordata > Ceratodontiformes > Protopteridae > Protopterus > Protopterus annectens. The sequence continues at coordinate 148,253,108 of NC_056729.1, read as the reverse complement.
ATATCTGTGCAGTAACTGAGACCTGGTTCAAGGCTCCAGAGAGCACCCCTGCAATACCAGGCTACAACTCTTACCACACTTTTCGGCCACCAAACCAGGACCGAAACACTAAAGGTGGAGGAATGTCAATATTCACCAAGGATATTCACACCACCAGGCTAGTTGCCCAACACAATGCTTCTGAAATTCTCCAGGTGCAACTAACACTAGGTAAGACACAATCCAAACTGTAGCTTGCTACAGATCCCCCACCATACCCCAAGATTCTCATTACACCTTTCTAAACATACTGGAAAATATTAAGATAGAACCAAACACCCTAATATTGGGTGATTTTAACTATCCTGGCATTAACTGAGAAAACTACTCATGTGCCAACACCTTTGCCCAACGGTTCTTGGAATTCATAAATTCCAACTCCCTGGATCAACTAATCCATAGTCCCACCAAAGGCTCCACTATCCTAGATCTGATCATTAGCAACATGGGAAATCGATGCTCCACACCTATGGTCACCTCCTCGTTAGTTAGGTCTGACCATAAGCTAATCACCCTTAACATCCACATCCCACCCCCACCCCCCCCCAGTAAGGAAACCTCCATAAAAAACTTCTCCAAAGCCAACTTCATGCTACTCAAGTCAGAGCTGACAAACTTCATGACACCCATGCAGACGGGAACTGAAAGTTCAACTGCTGAATCCTACACTAAGGCACTGCATGAGCACATCCACACATGCATGAATCGTGCCATCCCAAATAGAACCAAGATGCTCTCATCCAAAAAAAAGAAGCCAATCTGGTGGACCCTGCCATAAAAAAAACTTCACAACAAAAGGAAGAAACTGTTGCAGAAAAGAGGAAAATCCCAGGATGCAAAAAACTCCCTTACCAGCCTCAATAAGAAACTGAGATCCCTCATAAAATCCTCCAAAGCTAGTTACGAAAATAATATTGCCAAAGATTCCAAAGAGAACCACAAGGCATTCTATAACTATGTCAAGAATCTAAATGGCAATGCTCAGATCTGCTCTGAGCTAAAACAGAATGGCATTAAATAAACTGATCCCAAGGATATTGCCAATATCCTGGTAGATCGAATCAGTGCCAACTTCACCCCCCTTTCACCACCTAAATGAGCCATCTCAATACCGGAAGATTGCCAAATTCCGGTAATAATGGCCACACAGGTAAAAAACACACTCTCCAAAGCTAAGAATACAACATCCAAGGGACCACATGACATCCCGGGTTGTGTACTACATGAACTACAATATGAACTGGCACCTCACCTAAGTGTCATGTTTGATCATAGCCTCACCTCAGGTTTCGTGCCCAGTGAGTGGCACAGAGCTACAGTTATCCCACTCCACAAGGGGGGGGGATCCACCTTGGATCCCGGAAACTACCGTCCCATCAGTCTGACGAGCCTTATCTGCAAGGCCATGGAGCGTATTATCATGGAACTTATAAACAAAGACATTGGCAACCTTCAAACACTGGACCCCACCCAGTTTGGGTTCGTGAAGGGTCAATCTTGTCTTCTGAACCTGATTGACTTCTTCGAATCAGTCTCCAGAGCCATGGACAAGGGTAAGGTGGTCCACACAGCCTATCTAGACCTTGCCAAGGCCTTTGACACCACCCCCCACTCTGGAATCATAGATAAACTTACTAAGCTGGGCATTAATCCCTACATCACCCAATGGGTTGCTAACTGGCTTACTGATAGATGACTGCAAACTGGGAGCCATTACTGAATCCCCAAATGATATGGATACTCTACAAAAGGGCCTTACAGAAACAAATGCTTGGTGCCAGAGCCATGGGCTCAAGCTCAATGCCAAGAAATGTATAGTTATCCCCTTTGGGAAAAACATGCATCCGTGAATTACCATATAGGTGGCAGTACACTAAACACTGAAAGTGTGATAAAAGACTTAGGGACACAGGTGGACAGTGGTCTCACCTTCGATAACCACATCACCACAACAGTCAGGAAATCTTTCTATGTGGCACACCTCATCACTAAGGGCTTTTCATCCAGAAAAAAGGAGGTTATTGTCCCACTGTACTCATCCCTCCTTAGACCCATTATTGAAGACAATGCCCCATTTGGTATGTACCTCTGAAGACATCTGCAACAACTGGAAAGGCCACAGAAATACCTCACTAAAAGAATCACAGGCCTAAAGCAGATGCCCTACGCTGACCACCTTAAAAAATCCAGCTATACTCTGTCGCATATCGTCTACTCAGAGGCAGTCTCTGCTTAACATACAAGGCCATGTCAAACCCAGAGCTGTTGGACATGCTACACTTAATGAAATCCCAATCCCTCAGAGCCACATGCTCCAGGGATCTAAACCTTGTCACCACAATAAAAAAACTTGCTGGAGGGATAGGTTCCTGACCCAGAGACTCCCCAGACTCTGGAATAGATTGCCCATACATGTCAAGCAGAGTACCTCTTTGACCCTCTTCAAATGGAACCTTGACGATTGGATGGGAGAAAGGAAATTTACCCCAGGGATCATGTCAGTCGTCCTGCTAGACAGGGGTCTAGGGAAGTAAATAGTGTGGGAAGAAACAGTCAGGGAATTGTTATGGCTAGGCTTGTATAGGCCCTAGGGCTGATAGCCTAGTACCAACCTATGAACCTATGAACTTCCACACATGCATGATCGTGTATACTTCACATATATATGACAGTACTTCCTGTACATGTATGCATGTGTATCACACAGCACAGATGCAGATATATCATTTACGGGCCACATACAGGTATCTGGTTGTAAACCTGTATTATGTGCATATATACTGACAGTTAAGATGTACATAGCTGCAAACCTGTGTGTTTACAATAGGAGTCCATTACAACATGTTCTGTACATCTAAGTGTATTAGCATGCACACTGTGGCCTTCTGTGGTTAGAATCGGAGTGCATCCAAAACAGCCCTGTGCTACTAAGTGTATGAGCGTACCCACTGCCACCTTGTGTAATTTGAGTCAATGAATCCAAACAAGCCCTTTGTTTCTAAGTGTATGAGCATGCCCAGTATAACCTTGTGTAGTTGTAGTCATACTGCATCCCAAACGGCCCTGTGCTACTAAGTGTATGAGTATGCCCACTGTGACCCTGTGTAATTGGAGTCAATGCATCCAAACAAGTCCTGTGATTCTATGTGTATGAGCATGACCACTGTAACCCTGTATAGTGATAGTAGTTGTCCATTCCACAGATGGACATACTCCAGTTCAGGGCTTTGTGTGCTACAACTATACCTCTCAGGCCTACCTATGTCTTACCTGCAGATGATGTGTCTTGTTTGTGCATACAGGTTGTTATGGACTCCTACTTTAAACACACATGTTTACAGCTATATACATCTTAACTGTCAGTATTCCTGCTGATGTCCTCAATCTTAGAAGGGCATTTTGACTGCCTTGAAATATGTAATCTCTGTGTTGCATCTCGTAATTGTGTAGTGCTGTAATAGTGATCTGTAGATAGGAAGGAGTTCTAATCCCACCACTGGCAAGAGAGTGTGTGTGTGTGTGTGTGTGTGTGTGTGAGTGTGTGTGTGTGTGTGTGTGTGTGTGTGTGTGTGTGTGTGTGTGTGTGTGTGTGTGTGTGTGTGTGTGTGTGCATGTGTGTGTGTGTCAGCAAATGGCTGAGTGTGGTTGTGTGTGTGTATTTGTGCCTGCATCCTGTCATGACAGCGGGTTTTACCGCTTTCCAAAGAGAAACCACCTTTTGCACTGGCCTTTATCCTTGTCATCTGCTAAACCACCCTTTTCCCCCTTACCCACTGCAAGTAATCAGTCCTGTGATGTCAACCAGCTCAGAAGTAGTAACAGAGTAAGTGTAATTGTATGGGTTCTGTGGCACATACCCTAACTGCATACCACTCTGCTAGTTACCTTTACATAGGCAAGACTTGTAAGCACAATACTGGCAAGTGTGTGTGTTTGTGTGTGTGTGCCTACCCTGTAGCCAGGCATACACATGTGTTATGTCTTTTAACATGCTGCACACTGTGCTAGTCATCTGTGGTGAGTGGAGTCTACAAATTATTACATAGTTAATAATAGAAAAGAATAGACAGTCAAGAATGACTACTGTTGGGTATGTTATTTTCCTGTGTCACTGTTCAGCAGTGACACAGATGTGGTCCCCGGGGTGTATGTCCATACCCATCATTCCCCCATCAAAACTCCACAATCCCCGGGGTACATTTCCTTAGCCATCATTCCCCACCCCAAACTCCACATACACAACAACCATCCCTTCTCTGGTGAACTGATTAAGATTTAAATGTTATAAAACAAGAGTTGCCTCTGTTCTGTGTACACGTCAATTACTTTGGAACCCTTCTGTGTCACAAAGAGTGTTCAGATATGTTTATGTATATGGCTATAGCTGTGTCTGTGTATATGCATATATATGTATATATATATATATATATATATATATATATATATATATATATGTGTGTGTGTGTGTGTGTGTGTGTGTGTGTGTACACATCCCGTAAGTGCATATATGTATTTAGTATTTAGTTATAGCAGTTGTACATATCTAGACTTGTTTATGTTGTTTCACAGTGTACAGTACATTCATGGGTACTGTACATATATACACAAAGTGACTGTCCCATTTGTTTTTAGTACTGTGGAATACCTGTAGTAAAATGTGTATTATAAAAACCGTGAAACATGTATACAACCCCACTCTGGATCTATAGATAAGCTCACTAAACTAGGTATAAATCCCTATGTCAGAAGATGGGTTGCCAACTGGCTCATGGACAGAACCCACATTGTGAAAGTAGCGGACTCCATGTCTGACTTCAGACCAGTGACAAGTGGAGTACCACAGGGTTCAGTCCTGGGTCCTCTCCTGTTTGGTATCTACTTCTCTGAAGTACAGGCTAACACAGAAGGTCTTTTCCTAACAAAGTTTGCAGATTACTGCAAACTAGGAGCCATAATCAAAACTCCTAATGATGTGGACATACTACAAAAGGGCCTCACTAAGACAGGTACCTGGTGTCAAAGCCATGACCTGAAGCTCAATGCCAAAAAGTGTATTGTCACCCCCTTTGGTAAAAACTCTGTACCCATGAACTACTACATAGCTGGTAGTTTACTTAATGCCGAAAATGTGATAAGAGACCTTGGGACACAGGTGGACAGTAGTCTCTCCTTTGATAATCACATCACCACAGTGGTCAGGACATCCTTCTACATGGCTCACCTCATCACAAAAGGTTTCTCATCCAGAAAAAAGAGGTAATTGTTCCCCTCTACTCGTCACTCATTAGACCCATTATAGAGTACAATGCCCCTTTTGGTATGTACCTCACAAGACATCTACAACAACTGGAAAGGCCACAGAAATACCTCAGAAAGAGGATTACTGACCTCAAACAGATGCCCTACGCAGACCGTCTCAAAACACTCCAGCTTTACTCCGTCGCATATCGCCTACTCAGATGCAATCTCTGCCTAACATACAAAGCTATGTCAAACCCAGAGCTGTTGGACATGCTCCACTTAAAGAAATCCCAATCCCTCCAAGCTACACACTCTAGGGACCTAAACCTTGTCACCACAATAAACAGAACATGCTGGAAGGATAGATTCCTGCCAAGAGACTTCCAGTACTCTGGAACAGACTACTTATCTATGTCAAACAGAGCTCCTCATTAGCACTCTTCAAGAAAAATCTTGATGATTGGATGGGAAATAGGAAATTCACCCCGGGGATCACTTCTGTGGCTCTGCTTAACAGGGGCACAGGAAAATAATTTTCTTGGGTGGCAAAAGCCAGGGTACATTTTTGGCTAGGCTTATATAGGCCCTAGGGCCAATAGCCTAGTACCTACCTATGAACCTAATATGGCTTAGTGGTAAGTCCAGTGACCTTGGTGTACATGGCCCAGCGTTCAAGGCCTGCAAGGGTTGTTGATAATGTAATTTAGGACTGAATAAGACACTTTTCTGTGGGTGTAAATGTGGTTTTGCGACAGTAAGCAGCAGGTACACACAGGTAAAAGACATGTACAACTCGCAGTACACTTGAAATGCCCTTCTTTCGCAAGCCTGCTGATGTCACCCACCTAGACATACACCTCTGAGAGTGCTGTAACTCAGTAATCTCTGTAGTGCATCCTGTAACTGCGTAATGCTGTAGTGTGATAAATTAGTTTGCTAGGTGTTCTAATCCTAGGCTTGCCAACCTTGTGTGTGTGTCTGTCTGCCTGAGAAGGGAACAATGATTTTTAGAGTATGCACACTCCTTACAATTCACATACTCAGCTTTGGCAAGGGTGATGATGTCACCCACCTAGAAATACACCTCTGGGACTGCTGTAACCCAGTAATTTCTGTAGCGTGTCCTGTAACTGGGTAATACTGTAGTGTGATAAACTAGTTTGGTAGGTGTTCTAATCCCAAACTTGCCAACTGTGTCTGTCTGCCTGAGAAGGGAACAATGCTTTTTAGAGTATGCACACTCCTTACAATTCACATACTCAACTCTGGCAAGGGTGCTGATGTTACCCACCTAGAAATACACCTCTGGGACTGTCATAACCCAGTAATTTCTGTAGAGCATCCTATAACTGCATAATGCTGTAGTGTGATAAACTAGTTTGGTAGGTATTCTAATCCCAGACTTGTCAACCGCATGTGTGTGTGGTTGCCTGAGAAGAGAACAATGCTTTTTAGAGTATGCACACTCCTTGCAATTCATATACTCAACTTTGGCAAGGGTGCTGATGTCACCCACCTAGAAATACACCTCTGGGATCACTGTAACCCAGTAATCTCTGTAGTGTGTCGGGTAACTGCATACTGCTGGAGTGTGATTTAGAACTGTGGTAGGGTTCCATCCACAACCATGGCAGTTATGTGTTTTCTGTGTGTTTCAATGTCTGTGTAGGAAGCAATGCATTAAAGCTTACACACTCACAGGACATTTTCAATGCCCTATGTTGGTGATCCTGCTGATGTCATTCCTTGTCAAATACACCTCTGGGGAACAAGTTCCCCAGTAATCCTCGTGGTGTATCCTATAACATCTCCATGCAGTAGTGTGATATAGATCTTGATCATGGGTTCCATACCCACACATGTCAGTTATGGATGTGTTGTGTGTGTCTCATTGCCTGTTTTGTGAGCAATGCATTTTGGGCTACTCACTTGCAGAAATTCGAATTGCCCTACTTTGGTAACCCTGCTGATGTCATTCCTTGTGAAATACACCTTTGGGGATGGGATAGCCCAATAATCTCCATAGCACATGCTATAACTGCGTAATGCTGTAGTGTGATAAACTAGTTAGGTAGGAGTTCTATTCCAAGATGTGGCAGGTGTGTGAGTGTGTGTTTGACAGTCAGAGCCTATGTGAAGGTGGCTGTGAGTGTCTAACCACTGGACATGTTGAGGAGTGGTTTTTGTAGTTTCCTATATGGTGGCCATATTATATGTCACAATGTCCACCTCACGAGGATTACAGATTTTAATCAGCCAAGAGACTGTGTTGGCAAGCCATACCCCTACATCTGGCAAAAGGCCTGGTGAACAAAGGAAGCACCCCTACTATTACCCAGAATATGGTCTGAACGCATGTGTCATACACAAACACACTTGCCTAGAAAATCCTGCTATGTTGCTATTACCTTGCACATTGTTGACAGATAGTAGGCATGGTGTGAATGCAGTGGGCTACAGAGGGCATGGCACCCTGTCCACCAGTGCAATAGGCACATAATTGCGGACAATGCACCTTCACTATATTCACCACTGGATGCCTGCAACATACAGTGCCTTACACACATGCCCTGAATGGGCAGATGCCACTGACACCAGGGAATACCTGTATCATGCTATCAATGCAGGTGCAGGGTCAACCTGTTGTCTATTAGCAGGTCCTGCCACACCAGGCCAGGATTGGCACATCTGATGATAACAGTCTGTGTACACAACATGTGCCAGGCAAACCAAGTACACTTAAACATGTCACTGTACATTAATGTTGTATGTGCACAGCCCTGGCAATGTCCATGTCAATGACTATCAAACACAGACATGGCATGTATTGCAAAGCAATGGCCACACACAATGGTAACCAGGATGACAGGACAGTTAATACAATACCCATCTGTGTGGGACATTGCAGACACTATACCCATGAACCACACTGCAGACCATTGTCAGATGGCCTGATGCCAAGGATTACCCCTCACCCAGCCTTGTACAGCCATCTTGCACAGCCAACCACTACACACCCATGAAGCAATGCATACATGCATGTCAGTAATGGCACCTTGTGTCTGCGTGTGGGGTATGATGTTCCCAACCACAGTCACACCCAGTATAACTCCCATTGGCATACTGACTGATGTCAGACACATTCACATGCCCTATCCCATAGAACCTCAGGATAACCCCTGTGGTGCATGTAATACCTGTGCATTACTGTAGTGTGGCAAACTAAGTAGTAAGGAAGTGTATTTGTGAGCCTGCCAAAGTGTGCCAATGTGTCTGAGTCCCTTAGAGAGTGTGGTTGTGTTGACAATGACATCTATACATGTGGACAGCCATGTGTGCTACACCTAATGTATGTCTACTAAATCTCTGTTGCAGATGTCACTCACCAGTACACATATATGTTCTTACAGCACACCAATATGTCAGCTATGTAGCACGTGGAGTAACAGCATGCACTTGTAATAGTAATGGCTAGTCAGTCAAGGAGTTGAACCCCTGTACTGGTAGGTGTGTGACAGATGATGCTTAGGTTTTAGTCTCCCAGCCCTTCTCTAATGTACTTTGCCTCTGTCTGTCCCTCATACACACTCTCTGGTGGATGGGGAGATGTACACCTGCTCGGCAGCAGCTTATGTTTTGTAAGTGATGGTCATGATCAGGTGATGGCCTCTCCACCTATTGCAGTCCTCCTCTAGCTGATTGCATGTGGAACAGCTGTGGTGACATTCCCATAGCCAGTTGCAAGGAAACACAGTACAATATCTAGGATATTGGTGTTTGCCCATGACAGTCACTGTGAGTGGAACCTGGATCTGGTGTTTGGTAAACAGCATCACAGATGAAATCTGGATAGTTCTCAAATGACATACACAGGGGAATGTAACCTAAAGACGGGAGGGTGATGTGCCAGACATGACTACAGCATGTAAGTGCAGTTATGCTTCATTCAGACTACTGCCAATTTAACGTGTTGTGTGTGGTAATGGCTAGTCTGCATGTTTTAATAACTGTTTGTAAGGAAACCCCCATCTGTAGGGACATCTGTGGACTGGTCAGTGTGAGGATTCATTTGTTTCTTGTGTTACTCTCAGAACACACATCTATGAACTGCAGAAGCATAGTGCGTGGATTGCAGTCAGTACATGGTGACAGTGATGAGAGTTACTGCTATCGCATCCCTGATTGGACATACGTCACATGAAACAGTGGTATGACAGTCACTGTCTGAGGTTATCACAATGACATGTCAATAGTGGGCCACTGTTCATAGCTGCAGTTACAAGTCATCTACGCTTTGGACAGATGTCATGCAGTATATATGGGGTCTATACTATAACATCTAAGTCTAAAAACTTCTAATGTAATAATATCGAACCCAGAAGACCGAATGCTTTTAATAGCAAAGCTGCAGAACACTGAATACTTTCCTAGGGAAAGTATTCAGTGGGCCTTTTCTGCAGCGTCGCTATTTCCTCAACTGTGGAGTGAAGATTACAGACCGGGTTAAGGTAAATGTGTGAATGTAGATGACTGTGCGATTGGGCGTGGGTTAGATGAGTTAGTGTTAGGGCGCGGGTCAGGTAAATGTGCGATTGTGTGTAAGTGAGAGTTAGGGTGGAGTAGGTGAGTTAGGGTTAGGGAGCGGGTAAGGTGAGTGTGCGATAGTTAGGGACCTTAGGGCTAGGGTTGGGTTAAGGTAAGTGGATAGCTAGTGGTGTATGTCTGGTTTAATGTAGGGTTTTGTGAAGTGTATGTGTGTGGATTATTTATTTTGGTGTGCTTGAGTTGTGTGTATGTTTGTCGGAACAGCAAATATTTTCCTCGGGAAAATATTCGCTATTCTGACTGTTCAGTTTTCTGGTGTTTCGATTGAATGGGTTCGGTATTATAACATTCAAAGTTTTTAGACTTTGATGTTATAATATAGACTCATGTATATATGCATGGGTTGTGCTCCCTCTGCAAATGAATGACATCTGTTGTCTTGGGGTGATGGTAATATCTATGCATGCTGTTATAAGTAATCCTGAATGCTGTTAACTATTACTAAGCCTTATCTGTGTTAAAACTGCAACACCATAGGCTGTGTGGGATTGGAGGTCCCGGTGGAACCACATGCCCCACTTCAGCTGGCCATGGCACCGGGCACCAGCACGTCTGGGGCCCAGCCTTGGACCTCCACCTCTGTTGGCTCTGCACCACCTTCTATTGTAACCGCCACTGAGAATGGGGCATGCCCCCCCTGGGAGCAGGTCCAGACAGGAACTTGTCAGCCATTGTACAGTCCAGGCCGTGGTGTCTAGGGTGCTCAGTAAGGGGTTTCAAGGCCAGCTACACCAGCTCGAGGGCAGAGTGTCACATTTAGAGGGTGAGCCTGCCCCTCCTAGACAGCCACCAGCACAGATACCTTCGCGGCTGTGACGGTGCAGTGGTAGCTGCCCATGGGTGTGGAACTCCATCCCACTGTTTCTGTTTGGGGGGGGGTCATGGGCTTGTGACTGCCAAACACCCTTCCCCATCCAAGGTGTATCCCCCCACGTGTCATATACCACCCCTGTATGCTGTCATATCTGTCATCCTACCAAACCTATCCTCCACGAGCATACCTACTCTCCTTCCCCAACATCCCACTCTCACCTTATGAAAATGGAAGCAAAAGGCCAATCTGTTCCCAGAACAACTTTTGCCCCATACATAGCTGTCCATTTTACAGATGTGTCCACTGGACACATGTAACCTTTGTAACTTGCATCACAACATACTACTGTTGTCCTCACCCCTCTCTCAGGCACACGATCCTGGTATGCACATGACTCCTAAAGGTTCCAGGTACACGTGATGCAGATGACCCCATTGTACACATGACACTACCGGTCCGTCTATGGTTACCCCATTTAACTTTTTAATGATGATGATGTTGCACACAGCACCTTGCAATAGTACTGTTCTCACATAATGATTGGACAGGACCTGTTTTGTTACTGTAAATGAAATGCTCAAAGTAATGTATTTAATGTTTGCGTGTATTAATAACACATGTCTGTCTGAGGGAGTCTTGATATTACATAGGACAACACCACTACATAATACAGGAGTTGCTGGTGTTTCCCTTTTCATTCTTTTTTGCTGCTTTGTTGTCACATGGTATGTTCTTGATATATCTATATATATCTATATCTATGTATGTATATATATCTGGACATAAACACACACACATACATCTACATAATGGAATACATTTCCTATACTGTTGAATGACTGTGCTGGATGCTATGTTTGTGATAACATCCGATATCTGTATATCTGGCATGGCTTAGTGGTAACTCACATTGGCTGTGGTGTACAGGGTCCTGGCTTCGAGCCTTGCAGAGGCTGTTTACTTTGTTGCTGGGCAGAACAAAGGCCATTGGATATGGAGTGATTAAGGCACATTTAAGCAGTTGTGAGCAGGTGTGCGCAGGTTTGCACGATGGTAAGCAGTGGTTACTTTTGGTTACAGTTCCTTACTTTCGGTTACCTTCTTGATTGCTAAACCTGTGTAGGCAGTGCTTATCCCTGTGCAAACAGGCTGTAACTCACTCACTGCTGCTTAAAAGTGCTTATTCCTGCTTACCTCAGTGCTAATTTCTTTAAAAGAAAAGAAAAAAGGGGTGATAGGAATGTGGTGAAAAAGGGGCACAAAGAGGGAAAGACAGTAGGCAAGATAGCTAGGGATGTGCAGGAAGGTTGTAGGGAAGGTCCATAGCTGTCCATCTTCTACAGCAACGGCTGTGCATATGCAATAAATTTGGCGGTACATTTGGACACTCACAACCTTGAGAGAGGGGTGATGACAACAATAGTATGTTGTGATGCCAATTAGAAATGTTTCCATGTGTCCAGTGGACACATGTGCGAAATGGACAGCTATGTATGGGGCGTGATTTTTTTGCGGGAACAGATTGCCCTTATTTTCTTTTACTTTTAGGTGAGAGTGGGGTGTTGGGGAAGGAGAGTAGGTATGATCAGGGAGCATAGGGTGGGTAGGATGACAGGCAAGACAAACAAGACACATACAGGGGCGGTATATGATACATGTGGGGGGGACACTTTGGACAAGGAGGGGTGTTTGGAAGTCGCAAGCCCATGAGCCCACAAATGGATACAGTGGGACTGAGGTCCCCACCCATGGGCAGTCACCACTGCACCTTCACAGCCCAGAAGGTGGCTGTGCTAGGGGCTGTGTAGGAGGGGCAGGCTCACCCTCTAGTTGTGCCACTCAGCCCTCAAGCTGGCATAGGTGGTCTCGAATCTCCCTGTCGAGCTCCCTATGCACCATTGCCAGGACCGTACCACAGGTGACAGGGTCCTATCCGTTCCCACTCCCAGGGGGGGCTGAGCCCCATCCCCTATGGCAGTTCCACCCAAAGGTGGTGCAGGGCCATTGGACGAGTAGGTCCCAGGCTGGGCCCCAGATGTGCTGGTGCCCGGTGCCATGGTCAGCTGAGGTGGGACAGGTGGGTCCACTGGGACCGGCCCTCCCATACGAGCTATGTTGTAGCATGTTTAAGGCAGATATGGGTTAGTAATAGTCAACAGCATTCACGATTCATTATAACAGCATGCATAGGTATTCCCATTGCCCAGGGCACCAGATATAAAGTAGTTGCAGAGCAGGCAGAAAACATGCATATATGGGTAAACAGTGGCCATTACATCAACATGCAGGTTTCATTGATGGCAACAGGACATCATTATGGGGTTATTTTAACATGGCACATGCATAGAAACAGATGTGAATATTTATAAACCAATAGGATATATGTCCCAACAAAGGTTATGAGAGTAGACATACCAAATGAGTTGTGTAAATCGGTTATTTTTGAACATATGGTAGGGGTGAGAGAGAGAGAGTTCAATTAACAACTAATAAATCCTTGTAGTTTACACAACATTCATAGTCACTGCAGTGGTCTGTCCCTTACATGTATTATTACACTACCCAATGGCGTTATATTGTACAGTGGTATGTTTGTAGATTAGTATGTATGGAACCTGTGTCTTACGTACAGGCTTGACAAGATGCAGGTGTTAATGCAACATGTTTTGAGACTGCTGTCATACACTTTGGGTGAGATGCTGGGGTGACAGGTATGTTTGCATGTGCATTCTATGACTGTGTACAGGTCTGACTATCAGTTATGTGTCATTAACAGCTGCCTACATTTCTTGGATCATCACACTAATCTGTCAGGGGAACAGGGCAAAAGGCAGATGATGTGGGCCATTTATCAGGGCAGATTGGAACATTTCAGGGATATGAATATGCATACCACTTTCTATTTGAGCATTCTAGCAAACTGTGTACAGTTGTTAAGTGTATATATGCATACAGCTTTCTCTCTGAACATTCTAACTAACTGTGTGTAGTTGTGTAGAATGATTATGCATACAACTTATTGGCACTCCTGGGATCCAAAGCCCTGCTGTGTGTGACAAAAACATTACAGTTAAGATCACTGTACACTATGCTATCAGGCAATTGTTTTGAGGCTTTGCAATGTATTTAGTCTAATATGACTGACATGTTTGCACTTCCAACATTGTTATACAGTACGTCATACACATTTTATCTGCATACCACAGTGTGGGTAACACTACTTACTACAACAGTACTATTTAATAACTGCAACAGTACAACATATGACTGCAGAGTAAACAGAAGCAATGCAGGGGTTACACCTTTATTCGCAGCATATTACACAATTATGTATACTGGTACAACACTTTCTGAGGCTCTTACATTTATTTGTTATGACAGTACATGCAGGCTATTTACTAACCTGCCACACGACACATCCTTTGCAGCTTAGCATCATAGGTTTGCTGGTTCGCAGCACACTCATCTGCAGCTGTCAGAGAAGTACAGTGATATATATCCATACCTATCCATAGTATACACAAGCTAGACAATTATTAACTACATAGTGGAAGGAGTACTTACTCAGTTCTGGGGCATCCTGCAACTGCTTTGCTTCCTGGATCCACTGTTCCAGGACATCCCACCTCCACCACTTCAGGTCTGCATGGTGGTGCCTGACCTGATCACCAGTCCGGGGGATATCTGTGGCACTAGTGAGGTCACGGGCGAGACTGTCTAATGCCTCCATTTTGTACTGCAAGCCCTAGTACTGGCCCTGCAATAGTCTCCTGTCATGGTGCTTTACCAGGAGCCATACCATGAATTTGGACTCCTGGATGCCCCAGCGCTGCGCTCTAAAGCGTGTGCTTTCTCCCACTCCAGCCATTCTGCCTGCAGGAGGATGCTGCAACCAGTTATGAGCCATATTCCCACCTCTTCGGTTTAAGTAGAGCTGGATTCCCACACTTTTCCGTAATTGGCCGGTTTCGAAAAGGCTAAGCTATGTCTTATTCATTACAGGTTATATATGTGTCTGGTATCAGTGATTTATGTGTGCATACACTGTATGGGGTCCTGGGGACATCATAACTTTATTACAGTGACACCCCAACTTTATGTTTACTGCAGTACTCCAATTCACATATTTATGGTCTGTGGTGGGTTATAGAACATTACACTGTACATAGATTCAGTTCATGTTTGTTTGATTTCCCTGTGGTGAGGATTAGTTTGCTAATACCTCCTTTATATGTGTTGCTACTATGGCATAGTGGTTAACTACTGTAAGTGTGATGTACAGGGTCCTGAGTTCTAGCCTTGCAGAGGCTGTTTATTTTGTTGCTGGCCAGAACACGAGTTGTTGGGTACAGAGTGATTAACGCACTTTAAAGCAGTTGTGAGCGTGTGTGCACAGAGCTAAGCAATGCTAACGTCTGGTTACAGTTTCTTACACTCAGTTAGCCTCTACATTGCTTCACCAGTGTGGTACTCGCATACTGGTGGCCAAACAGGCTTACACCCGCTTGGTCCCACACTTGCAAATGCACTGCATTTGGTGTTTGCATCAGACACACACACCCCTGGGTGGGGCTGAGGACTACAATAATACCTTGTGATGCCTATTACATCAGCTTACATGCCTACAGTGGAGTGTTGTGACCATGTGTTCGTAGGTGTTGTGTAGTTGGTTATGCAATGACAGATATTGTCATACCATACTTAGCCATTTAAACGGGACTGTGCTGCGGTGGGACTCATATTGGGAATGGCTGCCCATTAAGCGTAAGCATGCCGGTCGACTGTACAGAATCCGCAGCCTGTCCAGAGTTTGCTTCATACTATTGGTGTGTTCCTCTTACAATCTGCTTCTGTCTGGCAAATACCTGGGAACTGACACCATTAAATACAGACAAGTAATTGGGTTTAGGACCCCACATCCTTCAGCCGAGTCATGCTAATGCAAACCTATTATTCTATCAGCTTTATCAGGTTGTAAGTGGAATATGTGCTTTCTGTCCCTATTTGTTCCCCAATAGTTTATGTTCTGTCCAGCGGTTTTGCTCTTAGGGGTTGAGAGGTATGGGCATAATCTCTGCCCATTTCGGAATATTAGTTACATCCCCTGGGTGGTCCTAATACAACTGCGCCAGCCAACACCTGCACGCCTACGCCCATAATTGCGTACCCATAGTTCCCCCACCTGCCCCTCCTCTACAGCACTCATCCTTACTGTGGGTGCAGGGTATAAACACACCACTACACACTGCCCACTCTCCACAAGTCAGGACCCATGTCGTATGTTGTGTAGACCCATGGGTTGTCAGGCTTGCACAACATACTGGTCCGTGTACATCTACAGGCTGGTTTGATAAGTCATTACAGGGACTGACTCCAATGATCATTAATTTTTTGGGTGTCCCACAAGGGACATTGATGTCTTTGTTTTTCAGGATTAGACCTGGCAGGTCTCTACCACTGGTAGTATCCTGCCTGTGGTCTGGGAAGCAGTGGTGTGTTTACTTGTATCATGTGTTTGTATGTTTCACCTGTCTAGGTGGGGGTGGTTGATGCTACGTGTTACACGTTTGTTGACTGGACCCCTCACCCCCATTTGCACGGCCTGTTAACATATGTAATTGGTAACTGCTGTATCATATCCTAGCTATTTACATGTGTATATTTACACACACACTCACACACACACACACACACACACACACACACACATATATATCTATATCT
This sequence comes from Protopterus annectens, assembly GCF_019279795.1. Lineage (NCBI taxonomy): Eukaryota > Metazoa > Chordata > Ceratodontiformes > Protopteridae > Protopterus > Protopterus annectens. Next base: position 148,236,685 of record NC_056729.1, on the reverse strand, counting down.
ATATCTATATATATATATATATATATATATATATATATATATATATATATATTACTATATATAGATATATCTGTATATGTATGCATACATGTATATATATATATATATATATATATATATATATATATATATATATATAGATATATATATATTGCTGTCTATGTATATCTAACAACATGTGGGTGTATGGGTGTCTGCATATGTATATGTCTATATGTGGGTATGTATATGTATTCCGTCTCTGTAATGTACTACGGAGAGGGAGAGGTATATCTCCATGTAGCTATGGGTAGATATACACACACATTCCTCTACATATTTACATCTGCATCTGGTTATTCCGTTCTTTGCCATGTAGATTAGAGTTTGCTGCAGTGGGACTCGTAGCGGGTGTGGCTGCACGTTGGGTGACACCTCTGCCCAACTAACACTGTTGCTCACATCCCTGGGGCTGTCCGTATAGACCCACATCAGCCAACATCTGCACACCTACACCCATAAATAGCTATCCATAGTTCCCCCACCTGCACCTCCTCTACAGCACACAGCCTTCCTCTGAGTGCAGGTTGGGTCTGACCACACCACTACACGCTGCCCACTCTCTACTTCCATGGGTCATCAGTCTTTCCCACCCTTGTATTCCGGGTATGTACCTACCCCAGCCAGAATGGTCGTCGTATCACCTTCCTTTGGTTATATGTCAATTTTTGGAACATCCCACAAGAGACGCTCCTGTCTGTGTTCCAAGATTAGATTTCACGGGTGAACTCTGTACCCTCCGGTTCTATCCTGCCTGTGGTCTGGGAAGCAGTGGACTATTTACATTGTTTGTGGGTTTGTGTGTATGTTTCGTCTGGCTGGCTGGGGTGGGAGGTCATGCTACATGTTACATGTTTCTTGTTTGGGCCCCTCATTTCCATTGGCATAGCCTCTGAACATATGTCATTCTTGTGTGCTGTTTCCTATCCTAGCTGTATATCTGTGTATATATATGCACACACAGACACACACACACACACATATATATATATATATATATATATATATATATATATATATATATACGTATATATATGTCTGCAACTATATATATATATATATATATATATATATATATATATATATATATATATATATATATATATATATATATATATATATATATATATATGTGTCTGTAACCGTTTCTTACACTCAGTTAGCTTCTACTTTGCTTAATCTGTGTAGGCAATGCATACCCCTGCGCAAACGCACTTAAACATGCTTAATGGTGCTTATATATGCTTACTACTGCTTATTTATGCTTAAACCACTACACTATTGCTGTGCTGTTTCATTTGCACATATACCCATATACCTATGGATCCTAGTTCCTCAAACACCCACCCCAACACTTCACTGACACAGCAGTCATCCATTCTCCAGTTGGATACATGGTGTTTCCACACCACTACACATTGGCCACTCCATACTCCTGTAGACCCATCCCATGGGTTGACTCACTCCACGTATCCTCAGACATCCCAAACTTTTAGTCCACAAACAGCGGTGAAATGAGTGACCAATAGGACAATGTTCAAAATTTTTGGGATGTCGCACCTGGGACACACGTCTTTATTTCAGGATTAGACTCTATACTTCATTACATCATTACTCCCATTAACAAGACACTACAATAAATCAATAACTATGACTATGTGGTAATGCACACGTTACACATGAGAGCTAGTAATGTACGTGTTTGGCGACATTATATTTCAAACAGGACCAATTTAGTGATTGGCATTGCCTTAACAGGCAGATCACAGGAATGATTCCACTATTTCATAGTGAGAAAGTCCTCACAATTTATTTTTTGATAACAGCACTGACTTCGGACAAAGTACATGCTTCTGCATTTTTGCAGATTCGTCCCTTCCTTCTTATGCACAATCTATTATTCTATCTACTGTTGAGGTTTATAGGGGCACTTACATGTTATTTATGTGTGCAAAAGGAATGCATGTGTTACAGGGAATGTACTTGTACATATACATATATGCATGTGTGTATTCATATATATGCATAACAAACTCTCTGACCTCCACGAGGCAGTCCAATTAGAACCATGGCATCCAACCCTGACATGCCTGGTTCCATAATTTCATACCCATGGTTCCTTCATCCCACCCGAGTTTGACATAGACGCAAACCATCCATTCTCCAGTTGCTATCACAGCCATGACACACCTCCACACATTGCCCTCTCCCCAGCGTTAGGGACCCTACACGTATGTTGTCCCAACCCATGTAGCATCAGGCTCTCCCACCATTTGGTCCTTGAACATACCTGCCTTTGCTTGTGTAATGGTCGGAAGTCCACTCCGCCTAGCAATTTTTGGGTAGTCCCACTAGGGACTACCCTGTGATTGTTTGTAAAGTAGACTTAGCAGATCGACAATGTTGCTCCTACTGGTAGTGTCCTGTCTGTGGTGTGGGTAGCAGTGATTTGCTCACCCCTGCCCAGCTTGATATGACATAAGCCGACAGCACTAAATAATACTGGGGTTGCTGCTGATTCCCTTCTCATTCTTTTTGTATGCTTTATTGTCACGACATTCATTCTTCATAGATATATATATATATATATATATATATATATATATATATATATATTATATATCTGTACATACACATGCACATACATCTACATAATTATATACATTTCCTATGCTGTTGCATGACTGTGTTTGTGATAACATCAGATATATGTATATCTGCCATGGCTTAGTGGTAAATCACATTGGCTGTGGTGCGCAAGGTCCTGGGTTTGCCTTTGCAGAGGCCATTTATTTAATTGCTGCCAGAACAAGGGCCATTGGATACAGACTGATTAAAGCACTTTTAAGCAGTTGTGAGTGGGTGTGTGCATGTTTGCACGATGGTAGACTGTGCTATCTTCCAATTACAGTTTGTTAAATTTGGTTAGCTTCTACTATGCTTAATGTGTGTGGGCACTGCTTATACCCACGCAAATGCACTTAGACTTGCTTACTGGTACTTATATATGTTTACTACTGCTTATTTGTGCTTACACCTGCTTACTGGTGCCTTATTCATTATGACACTACCACTTTGATTGAATGATATTAGTTAAACATTTCATGCAGTACTCCAGTTCACATTTACATGTCATTATGTAGGTTATACAGCAAAAGGATGTATAAATATGTTCATATACATATTCCACATGGAAAATGATATGTGCTATAGTGGGACTCGAATCGTGCATGCCTGTTCATTAGGCGGATACTCTACCACTACACTATTGATGTTAACATTGATTCCACATGTTCTTTTCTATTTGGATGATTTTGATGTGTAAACTACGCTAAGCATGGAGAGGTGACATGCAAACATGCTGCACATCACTTACACTTTCAATAATGAAGCAATACAAATGTAAAATAGGGACACGGGGAAATCTAACTGTGATAGCTCTAGGGACGGGGCTCAACATTCCACTACGTGCTTGTGTGTTTACTACTTTGATTTTATTTCAGTGTTCCTGTACACTCTTGTCTGCTTAGCATACATTTCAGTATCCACAGACACTGACCTAATTGCTTAATATTAGAGGCGGGCTCTAATAGTAAGCATAGTAGGTTGCGCAACTGTGGGTGCATGTTTACGCCTCCGCAGAGCACTTAAACATGTCCCCTGCTTTCGAACACATTTCCTGTGCACGTCAAGGGTGCAGCAGCACACCCTCATAAATATTCATATGGTGCTGTTGCACCATCTGTAAGGAGGACGCTCGGCGCAAGGCTAAAACCGTCCTTGCGCTGAGCTTCATGAATCCTGGGGAATGTCTTCTAGAAAGCTAAGGTTTCTCCCCTTAATTTTAGAAATCAGTGAAGAGTGGTGATCATCTTAGTTTCTTTATTACTTTTATCTTCCTAATCTTGATAGGAAAGAACTTACTTTGTAGATGCAAAGACATAACTGAAAGAGTGAGGCATTATCCACACAGAACCATTAATATATTGGTGGCCAATCTATTTATTAAAGCATGCATATTTTTATTATATAGATATGAAAGTGAAAGAAAAGGGAAGAATGTTTGTTTTTTTTACAGGTCAATGGAAATGAACTGGGTTTTAGTCACTAAGAGATTGGGAAGTTTAGAAAGATTATGCATTTTAATTGGATTTTTGGCAATAGTGAGATGCATGAGAAAAGTCTTACCTCAGAGTAATAGAAAGAATATCCATTATGTCTTGGACAGGTTATGAGAAGCCAAAGTCTTCAGGCATGACTAAATGGGTCAAGAATGTTGGCATTAAATTACCCAGGAAGAACAGTGTCTTCTCTAATGTATATTATTGGAAAGTGAGAAAATGTAAATAAATAAGTTAATTAATTAGTTAGGATATATCAGTGCGTATATAAGCTGAACAAGAACATTTGAAGAGGAAAGAAACTCCAGTACTGTTGACTTGCTGTTTAGAGGAACTTAAATTTTTCTCACCACTCATCTTCAAAAATGGAAATATATCATTAGATTGAACACTCTTTCAATAAGTGCTGATTCATGAAGTTAATTCACTGAAACCACTTTCAGCAACAATGGGGTTTTCTCTTGACATAGGTATATATAAGACTAGGGGGATCCTCTAACATGGGTTGCCGGGGGCTTGTCCCTGCAAAAAGGCCTTATTTTGGAGTTCACTGAAAGTGGTTGCAGTAGGTTAGTTTTAGAGGATTAGAACTTGTTGAAAGAGCTTTCAGTCTACTGACGTGAATCTCAAAACATACTTCATAGCTACTATCATATTAGGTGCTAACTGTGTATAAGACATACTTTTAGTTATTATTATTGCACAGCTGTATACACTCTGAGTTTGGTATCGATCAGAAGTCAAGGTCCTCTTTTCCCAATGTAACTTAAACTCTTAAATTCTCCATAAACAACACTCTTCCAAGCACAAACAGCACACATTCATGGAATATACCATGTAGAAAGTTACACCTTTCAGACATCATCAACAGTATATAGTCTGCACTAATATTCATTGATGACATAGTGTGCAAGAATCCCTTTTATCACAAGTAGACACTATTTCTGCACACCATGCAAACAAGCCTACACTTAGCTACATTCAAAAACCTCTCCTTTATTGTTTCAGGTATAAGTAACATGTTTAACGTATGCTGCTCTAACATAGGGTATAGTTTCTCTAGATGTTTAGAGTCCTTTGTACCTTAAGCAGCCCAACTTCTTCTACTGTGGTGTCTATGAAAAGCAGAGTCAATGAAATGGGATCATACCTGTATATATCTAGTTCTTTATTTCTTGAATAAATATTTCACTTTTTAATGGAATCAGAAGTGAAGCCA